>NW_010286583.1:17805-23061 GCF_000700745.2 Antrostomus carolinensis
GAGAGAGTCCAGTGGAGGGCCACAAAGATGATTAAGGGCCTGGAGCATCTCCCATATGAGGAAAGGCTGAGAGAGCTGTGAGTCTTCAGCCTGGAGAAGAGAAGACAGAGAAAGGATCTTTTGTGGGAGTAGGGGGTGATTGGCATTGCTTGTGTCCCTGCCCAGGCCTCATCAGCTGCCCTGGTGAGAGCTGCTGCTGCTGATGAGTCTCTGTGCTCCTCCAAGGTTTCCCCAGATCAGAAACCCCCCCTGTACGCCTCAGTGCCCTGCTCTGCTGTGGAACACGCCTGCACCAGACCTGATCACCTCTGCAAGACACACTACACTACATTCCACTACATCCAGTAAAAGCAAAGGATATGGTCAAGATCGCATTGGGATTCCATAAAGAAATTATATGGCTTTCCACATTTAAAAAATTTTTTGAACTGGAATTTTCAAAGATATAAGCCCAAAACACCAAGTTCTATTTTATTTCAGGAGGAATTAAAATGTTTAATGGTTTAACCTGTCAAAAACGCCAGTTTCTGATTATATTGAGATGAAACTTTTCTAGCTCTTTTTGTTACAATTTTAGACTTTTAATGACTTCTGGCCTATCAAGACCCCTTTCAGAAAACAGGAACTGGACAACTGCAACATCAAAGCATAAATTACATTGCCTTGTCACTGCAAAGTCTGTATAACTATTGCAGTAAACCGAGAGCATATTGTTTCCAGTAAGTTGCAAGGAAACAGGTCTACGTAAAAGGAGCGTACTGTTCATTTACTTAAAGAACCTGCCTTTTTTTCTGACCTCACATAATCAGACCTACTGAAGTCAGTGAATAATAGGATACTATTAATTTTTTGAGTCTGTATTTCTATATTTTACATGCTTCTAGAAGCTTGAATGGTTTAATTTCAACAGAATATATTTGTATCTGGGCTGTGTAATCCTCTGTTTTTATTATAGGATTATATTGTAATTGCATATGTGTTTACTGCAAGGGTTGTGTAACCTAAAACTAAATGAGCAGTTGGGTGAAAGGTTTCTTGTAGTATCTTGTGAAGACTGGATGTTTGGTAAAGTGTTGCAGTAGAGTACTGCAGTACTGTAGAACTACTTTACAAATGGGTGATTGTGTTGTTCAACTCATATTCCTAACAGGACACCTATCTTTACAACAAAAATATGACTGCATTCTCAAAATATAATGGAATTACATATTCAAGCACATTGTATAGGTACTCTTAGCTAGTGTAAAGTCAGATCTAAACAATGTTCAAGACTGAAGAGGTTTTCTTAATATTGTATGAATACAGCTTAATCCTTTTCACATTCATTGCCTAAAAGGAACTTAGAAAAAATTCAGTATAAATTGCTTTATTTGAAACATATTTGAAGGTGAATTTGAAAGATGAGTGCAACATAGATGAAGGTATTAATATACAGTTTTAGGAGGTTCATTGATGATTGCAAATGTAGAAGCTAGCCAGGAGATAAATGAAATACATAAGGAATGATGTCAGCATAGACCAGTGCAAAGCTGAAAAGAGAAGTATGACCTAGCTCTAAACAACTTAGTCTGAGTGTTGACTAATATTGTAGTGTAGCAGTGTTCCCATTAGGATCAATGAAAAATAGGATAAAATAAATTTGGAGAAACACCGTGAAACACAGATATTCTTCAGCACTCAAGCTACTTCATTCAGGGGCACCTAGGGTATCTCTGAACAATTTTGGTCTTAAAAAAAAAAATTTAAAAATAAACCAAGGTGCAGAGACTTACAGTCTTTTCTGATTTGCTTATTTGGTTTGATTATGAAGGGGACCTACAAGAAAGCTGGGGAAGGACTTTTCATAAGGGCAGTTAATGACAATACAAGGGGAAATGGCTTTAAGCTGAAAGAGGGTAGGTTTAGATTAGATATTAGGAAGAAGTTCTTCACTGTGAGGGTGGTCAGACACCAGAACAGGTTGCCCAAGGAAGCTGTGGATGCCTCCTGTCTGGAAGTTTTCAAAGCCAGGTTGGATGAGGCTTTGAGCAACCTGGTCTAGTGGAAGGTGTCCCTGCTGATGGCAGGGGGGCTGGAACTAGATGATCTTTAAGGTCCCTTCCAACCCAAACCATTCTATGATTCTATGATTCTATGATTCTATGATTCTATGATTCTATGATTCTATGATTCTATGATTCTATGATTCTATGATTCTATGATTCTATGATTCTATGATGTGGTTTGTTGTTTTGGTTTTTTTTTTTTTTATTTCTGAGAACATTTATTTTTCAGCTGTTTGAGATCACACTATGTTGTTACTTTCCTTTGTATTTTTCTATATTTACTTTGAGACTGGGCAGCATGTATGTGTCTTCCTCACTTAACTGATACTAAATCTGCTACACAAATTTCTTAGATTGGTGTTATGCAATGAAAATACTGTATCTTATATTTGAAGAGTCAAACTGAAGCCTTTGAAAACCAAGACCAAAGTGCAGGTGGAATGTAGAAAAGTGACATCATTAGAAGAGAGCCTGTGCCAATGGCACTTGTATGGTACCTTCTGGATTATGTCTATACACATGCATTTGCATATTATATAACATAAGCTTAAAGCCTTTAGAGATCCAAGGATCAGCATTTTCCAGAAAAAAGCTTTACATTTGTGTTTGTCAAGGGCATTGGGCTCATCTTTGGATATGGACATTGCCTTAGGTTATCCATGCTTGTCACACTTGCTGTCTAAAGTGCTGTGATGTGCTCTGCAAATACATCATACTGTACATATTCAAAATATTAAAAAAAACCAACCCCAAAACACAACCATGAGTGCTGTCTGCCTAAGTGACATTTCTTGCTGAGAACAGGCTATGCCTGATCTGTCCTGGCTTCCTGCCTATTTTCATGGAAAGTTTAATTGGAAGGGATATGACTGCAAAAACTCTGAAGATTTGGAGATCTTGTCTACAGAAAAGATTATTTCCTAGTCTGTTGCTGTAATTGCTGCCATCTTCCAAGGGACTTAGGTTAAGAACTCTGTGTTTTGAATGTGAATATAACAGCGATTTGGCACATACTAACAGGCAACTGGGACCATAAGCAAACAGTGATCTCTTGTTAAGAGACACATATGAATATCATATCACTTAGCTTTAGACACATTATCTGTCCAAGTAGGGCTTTTATTTACACTCAGTAGCAAAAATCCTGACAGACTCTTGTCATCAATAAAGATATACCACAAGAATGAGAAATCCATGTCTCTGTGTGGACAATTCAAGAAAGACTTTGAGGCAGGAGCTACATCATGTGGCCACATATATATATATCTGTAGTGGTCCATGGACTGGTGGGCAACCTAAGTCCTTCTCTATGGGAGAAAATTAACCACCAAATTGACATTAGCTGCAGAAATATAAAAAGATCTCCAAGGGACATGTTATCAAGTTTGAGAGGCAGCACACAGGCAGGAAGCCAGGACAGATCAGGCATAGCCTGTTCTCAGCAAGAAATGTCACTTAGGCAGACAGCACTCATGGTTGTGTTTTTTGGGTTGTTTTTTTTTAATATTTTGAATATGTACAGTATATCCTTCCTGCCTCTTGACTTTCTGGGAGAGATGGTGTATTTCTTGTGGGCCTAGGATTGAAGCTTGTATGGTCTGGAAAGCTGACCACCTGACATACTAAAAGGTATCTTTCCTTCTGTTAGTGTTGAAACAAATATTTTTTCCTTAACATATGATAAATATAGGAGCAGAGAGGATTCTAAAATTGTAATTAGTCTGTTAATTAGCATATTCGTCTTTTAGGTAAATATTTTAATTATCTCATTACTTTTTTGTGATCTCTTATCTATCTTTCATAGAATCACAGAAGCATAAAACCACAAAACCACAAAATAATAGAATGATTTAGGTTGGAAGGGACCTTCAAAGATCATCTAGTCCAAACCCCCTGTCATGGGCAGAAGCATCTTTCACTAGATTAAGTTTCTCAAAGCCCCATCCAACCTAGTGCTGAACACTTCCAGCGATGGAGCATCTACAACTTGTCTGGGTAGCTTGTTCCAATGTTTCTAGTGAGACATCTGTCCTCCTCTTAAAGAATTTCTTCCTTATATCCAATCTAAATCTACCCTCTTTCAGGATAAAACTGTTGCCCCTTGCCCTGTGACCACAGACTTTTGTGAAAAATCTTTCTCCATCTTTCTTATAACCCCTCTTTATATATTGAAAGGCTGCAATAAGGTTTCCCCAGAGCCTTATCTTCTCCAGGCTGAACAACTCCAACTCTCTCAATCTTTCTTCATAGGAGAATCATTTTCATGGCCCTCCTCTGGACCCACTCCAACAGGTCTATGTTTTTCTTGTACGGGGGACTCCAGAGCTGGATGCAGTACTCTAGCTGTGATCTCATAAGAGCGAAGTAGAGGGGAAGAAGAGCAGTGTAGACTGGGGAAGTAAGGTCCTATTGTCTGATAATATAGACTTTTACAATGACAAGGGTATTTTTTTGCCTCAAATACTAGGGTCTCATCTTATTGTGGCTTGTAAGTGCTACTTAAATACAAACAAATAACAGTCAAGTTATTAACATTTTTACACTTTACTCAAGATCTTTCATTGACCCAGCTAGTGATGCATGAAGTAGTACAACAGCTTAATGCTATGTTTGTACAAGAAATTAGTGATCTCATTAATGTAATCACTGCAGCCACCTTTCTCTGGAGCAGATGTGCCATCACAGAGTCTTTTTAGTTATATATATTGTAGCAGTAATAATAGGTAACTGCTGGCAAAGAGAAAAGGACCTCCCAAAGAATGACGAACCTCTGAGGTTATAGGAAAGTGGCTAACTGCTTAACAGGAAACTTGAATGCCAAATTGAAAGTGAAGTTGCATTTCTGCCTGTTATCTGGTAAAATATCACAGGAAAATATTTGATTTATAACTTTTTTTTTTAGCTGATTTGGTTTTATTTTTTAAAAAATTATCTTGACTTTGATATTTTTCGTTTCTTCTAGCATTAATGTGGATGTTATCGCCTATACAAACTGTGATACAAATGTGTGTTCAAAGCCTGTAATAATAAAGTATATTTGTAAAAATACTTTAAAACACATCAACAAAAATAACAGTATTTTATATAGAAACTTTGACCTTAAGCTAGTGAAATTTCCTGTCAATCTAGTTTCTTTTTTTAAACTCTTGAGCTTTTTAGTTCCTGCTTAGCTATCTTTTTACAAGGTCACAGAATCACAGAATCACAGAAT
>NW_010286584.1:0-3537 GCF_000700745.2 Antrostomus carolinensis
AAGAAAGACATGGACCTGTTAGAATGAGTCCTGAGGAGGGCCACGAGGATGATCAGAGGTGTGGAGCACCTCTCCTATGAGGACAGGCTGAAAGAGTTGGGGATGTTCAACCTGGAAAAAGAGAAGGCTTAGGGGAGATCTTACAGCGGCCTTCCAGTACCTGAAGAGGGCCTACAGGAAAGCTGGGGAGAGACTTTTTACAAGGGCAGGTAGTGATAGAACAAGGGGAAATGGCTTTAAACTGGAAGAGGGTGGGTTTAGACTAGATATTAGGAAGCAATTCTTTCCTGTGAGGATGATCAGACACTGCAACAGGTTGTCCAAGGAAGTTGTGGATGCCCCCTTCCTGGAAGTTTTCAAAGCTGGGTTGGATGAGGCTTTGAGCAACCTGATCTAGCAGGTGCCCCTGCTGATGGCAGGAGGGTTGGAACTATGTGATCTTTAAGGTCCCTTCCAATCCAAACCATTCTATGATTCTATATGTGCAAAATATCAAGCATGGTCCTGAGTACTCACAGAAGCAACTCCCATGTGAAATACAGTGTGCCTTTAAGGGTCACATGCTGCTGGGACACCCAAGTGGACTGCATGCCACCTGTGTTGGATGAGAAAGCATGCCATATTTGTAGCTACTCCAAAGGCTACTCTGACGAGTTCAGGAAGTAATGTTTTTTAAGTGTTTCTTCTCCCTCTCCTTTTCTATTGCAATCATACTGTTCACATGACAGGTTAACGTATGTATTTTGGCAGGGTAGGTTACATATTTTGACACATCTGATAGTGCCTAGACTCTTCAGTCACATTACTTGTCATTATTTATTTCTACCTTCTTTATTGTTAAATTTATTAGATGAACAGATACTAAAAGATATAATCAAACTGCTAGTGAACAGTGCTGCATAAAAAAAGTGACCCAAAGCTGAGGTAAAACTTAATGATCCTTTGTTGGCTCATTATGCTTGGATTGTGAGCATATAGGAAAGACCAATGCTAAGAACTCAAACACTGACAATATGAATTTTGTCAATTACTTGATATTAAACATAATTTCAATTTCCTCCTGAGAACAAATTCTGAAAGGATTTTATCACAGTAGCCAGTGAGCCTTTGATAAATAAAAGAATTGTCCTTCTGCCCATTTCTGGAAAGTGCTGGGAGAAGAAGGCAAAAAAGTTAACAAATTAACAAAATAAATGTTCTGTGGAAAACAGATACTTTAATAAAATTTTAATTCAAAAGCAAAACCAACAACATATTTGATCAGTGATCTGTGCAATACAGTTGTCTAGCAAATAAATTGTATTTTTGTATTTTTGACTACTTGGAAAATTCAGGGTTACATGAAGGTCTTATTTTGGCTCTCTGTTTAACATCGTATTGTTAGATGGTGTATCAATGTAAGTGCCAACAAAAGCATTCACTGTTATGTAATTGGGTATGAAGCTTTCATGAAGATTTGCGGCCCAGTGAAACTCACGGCAGGATCTCAAATAGCATTCGGGTGGTATTGTAACAACAGTAAAGATTTTATCATAATAATTAAAGCAAGGTATAGGCAAAGTAGAACTCTGTTCAAGCGTATACAGAAACTGTTATTCCCATTGTTCAGATAAAATGTGCATTTTGACTTGGGTAATAAAACAAAGCAGAATCCTGAAGTAATAACTGCTTTGATTATTGTTTTGTGAGTCATGATCTGGCTAAGCTCATACTTCTCTTATGCCCCATGTGTGAGACTTTCTTAAGATGAAATGGCTATAAAAAAATAACATATCACATACGGTTTATCAGTTGTATTTTTTTTAAAGTAGATGGATCTATTTCATCTGGATAATGAAGTACCAAAATATGAATAAAAACAAAGTTAGCACAGATACTCTCTTAGAGTTCTGTTTGTACCTTTGTGCTGCAGTACCATGTATCAGGTTTTATAGTTTGTTTTTCACATGCTACTCTTTGTCTCTTACATGTAGCATCTTAGCTTTGCTGTTGTGAGTGGTTGTAGAAGGGTGTGTTGATCTCTTCTTTGATGTTTTCCTAGTTATTTAGTTTTCACTTGTTATCTTTATTATTGTTTAACTTTTCTTTTTACCTTTGCTCAATGAAACATTGTTATCAGCCAGATCAAGAGTATATCTGAAAGTTGGTAGCTGCATAATAGCTGAAATCCAGACAATAATTTTACATATGTTCAAGAGCAACTTTTTCACAGAAAAGGACAATTTACAATGTTTAGTCAGATCTTAGATGGTTTTCCTGTTAACTTTTAAGTTCTTGGGAGGAAGTCTTGTAGACAATTGTCTCCTTTCTGTGTGAGGATAGGGTTGGTAGTGTCTACATGCTGCTGCATGTGGGTGTGGTAATGTCAGACATTGGAAAACAGTGCTGTGTGCTACTCTCTTCAGTGAACTATACTTTTTAATTCTTCACTTGTGAAGATCATTTCTCATTTGTGTATGTAGCCCTGATGTTCCTGAATATTTTCATTAGATTTTTGTGGCGCTCTTGTACTGAGGAACATCTTTTAAAACTGTCAACAGATGCTAATAGATGTAAACAAAGCCTGACATTTTGTGTATCTATTTCAAGGCTTTATGAAAAATACCTGTTTCTGTCACATCCTGGATGTTATTTTGGACATCTCACTTCCTTCTACTTGGAAGCATTTACACTTGACTATCAGAAGCACCTGTATCTGAATCCTAAAGCTTTACATGATCTGTTCTTTCCATCCTGTGTGGTATGAAGTTGGAGTCAACCAGGATTTTTGCCGATTTATCCTTTTCTAACTTTGTTTATTACATAGTGTATTGCATGAAACTCTACGTGACAAATTCCCTAGGCATGTGCTTGGCTGAGACACAGCCTGCAAAGCACTGATATAGCTGAGTCCTATGATTTAGAGTTCAAATAGTGACAGAATGGTTGAGGTTGGAAGAGACCTCTGGAAGTCATCTGGTCTGCTCAAGCAGGGCCACCTAGAGCTACCACGCCCAGGACCATGACCAGAAGGCTTTTGAATATCTCCACTGTGGGAGAATCCACAACCTCCCTGGGCAATCTGTGACAGTGCTCAGTCACCCTCACAGTAAAAAAAAAAAAAAGTGTATCCTTATGTTCAGATGGAAACTCCTGTGTTTCTATGTGTCTATTGCCCCTTGTCCTGTTACTGAGCACCACTGAGAAGAACCTGGCTCTGTCTTGTTCATTATCCTCCCTCAGGTATTTGTATCCATTGAGATTCCCCCTGAACCTTTACTTCTCCAGGTTGAACAGTTCCAGCTCTCTCAGTCTTTCCCCATAGGACAGATGCCTTAATCTTCTTAACAGCCCTTCACTGGACTCTATCCAGCACGTCCATATCTGCACTGGGGAGGGCAGAACTGGACCCAGCACTTCAGGTGTGTCACCAGTGCTGAGAAGAAAAGCAGTACTGCCTCCCTGCATCTGATATGATAAGCGAACATAAAAAATATAGTTAGATTTTAGAAAATGAATATCAGTTAATTTTGTCTGTATTAAGAGTTAGATTTTAGA
>NW_010286585.1:0-1411 GCF_000700745.2 Antrostomus carolinensis
TCTGCATCCTCCATCACCAGGGCACCCACCTAATTCAGCAGAGGCTCTACATTTTCTCTAGTCTTCCTTTTGCTGTTGTGATACTTGAAGAAGCCCTTCTTATTGTCCTTGACATCCCTAGCTAGATTTAATTCCAAGCAGGCCTTGGCCTTCCTTGTTACATCCCTGTATACTCTGACAATATCCCTATATTCCTCCTAAGTGGCCAGGCCCTTTTTCCACATTTTGTGGACTTCCTTCTTCTGACTGAGCTTTTCCAGAAGTTCATTGATTATCCATGCAGGCCTCCTGGCTCCTTTGCTAGATTTCTTACCCTTAAGGATGCAGCGATCTTGAGCTTGGAGGAAGTGTTGCTTGAAAATTAACCAGCTCCCTTGGGCCCCCCTCCCCTCCAGTGCCTTAGCCCACGGCACTCCTCCGAGCAGGTCTTTGAAAAGGCCTTCCTGAAGTCCAGGGTTGTAATCCTACTTATTGCCTTGTTTCCTCCACAAAGAAGAGGCCAAAGTTAGCCCTCCTGAAGTCCAAGGTGGCAGTTCTGCTGAAATCTCTCCTGCCTTCTCCAAGAACAGAAAACTCTATCATTTCATGATCACTGCACCCAAGATGGCTTCCAACTACCACTTCACCAACCAGTCCTTCTCTGTTAGTGAATAACAGGTCTAGTGGGCACCTTTCCTGGTCAGTTCCCTCACCAGCTGTGTCAGGACGTTGTCTTCCACAGACTCCAGGAACCTCTGAGATTGTCTCCTCTCTGCTGTGTTGTATTTCCAGCAGACATCAGGCAAGTTGAAGTCCCCCACAAGAACATGAGCCCATGATTGTGAAACATCCCCTAGATGCTTGTAGAATATTTCATCTACCTCCTCATCTTGGTTGGGTGGTCTATAGCAGATCTCCACCAAGATACCTGCCTTGCTGGCCTTCCCCCTGATTCTTACCCACAAACACTCAACCCTGTCATCACCATTATTAACCTCCAGGCAATCAAAATCCTCCTTAACATAAAGGGCTACCCCACATCCTCTTCTTCCTTGCCTGTCCCTCCTGAAGAGTTTGTAGCCATCCACTGCAGCACTCCAGTCATGCAAAAAATCCCACCATGTTTATGTGATGGCTGCTATATCATAGTTTTCCTGCTGCATGCTGGCTACCAGCTCCTCCTGTTTGTTGCCCATGTTGCCTGCATTTGTGTAGATGCACTTCAGATGGGCTGCTGATCCCATCACCTTATTAGAGGGAAAAGCCCCAGTTCCCTCATGATGATTCTTGGGAGCCTCTGTGGCTCCTACCTCATCAAAATACCCTGTATCTCTGCTGCTGCCTGGATTCATGTCTGAGAAGCCTTGATAATGAAGGAAATCAAACCTAGGTGTACTACCCCCAGCTTCTGCTCCATTGTGCCTGTCTTCCC
>NW_010286585.1:1455-19944 GCF_000700745.2 Antrostomus carolinensis
ACTATGGAAATTATGAAGTAGGGTTCACAGAGCTTTCACTAAAATCATGCAATCACTGAAATTAATGGTATTATAGTTATTTCAATATCTTCAAGACTGAGATGATAAAAAAATCAGCCAAATACTTGATTTGCTCAGTTTTCAAAATGTGAAGAAGCAAAATAAGTTTTGCCAGTTACTGTACTATGAGACAAATTACATATTTAGTCCTTATCAGATTACTTTTAAAGTATGCACTTAATATTTCATATGATGCTGTGAACAAAGTAAGTCAGTCTTCTATAATAAGGATGTTTAACTGTTTGAAGAAAGGTCGTCTCCTTTGAACTGGGCAATTAAGGATTAAGTCTGGCATTTCTGAGAAACATCAGTGCAACCTAAATCTCAGAAACATTTGTTAACTCAAATATTTAGGTATTGGATGTGTGTTAACCTAAGAAAGAGACATCTTCTGTTTGTCAGTACAATGTACACTAATTCAATACATTTGAAAAATAATTTAAATGTAATTAACACAGTTGGGGAAGTGGTGGGGGAGGCTGTTAATAGACCAAATGTTATGAACTGCTCATAGTCCTCTATCTTTAATAAATTTACCAGCAGTAGAGAATAGCTTGCATCTCAAATTATGACATTTTATTTTTTGTACTCTAATATCAGCCTTGCCCACTGTTTCCCTGTCATTTGCAACTTCCTTCCAGTGGTCATAGTTTCTATCCACTTTCATGTGACTACTCTGAAAGACAAGAGAAAGCTCAAGGTTGTCAAGGAAGTTTCACAGCTAGGTAAAGCAGTAAAGAAATTTACAACTCAAAAGAGCAGCTTTGGTTTGTATTGAAAAGTTAACAATCCAAAGTTAATGTCAGCCCTTACTCAGATGAAAGGCCAAATGCTGTTAAAGCTTCCAAAGTTAATCCATTTCTGAACTCATTTCTCAAACAGCAAAGAAATGAAAATGCAATATGTGGTGTGTTGGGCTTTTTTGTTTGGGTTTATTGGTTTTGTTGGGGTGTTTTGTTGTTGTTTTAATAATATTCAGGTTACAAGCAACAAAGTTGTGGTCAGGGACAGTATTTTTTGTTTTATCATTAGTGAATAGTACTTTTTCATGAGTTTAGAAAAATATGCATTTTTCTTTCCAATCCTGAGCAAAGGTATTGACAATCATAAACTTCATTCTCTTTCTAACTGTATGAAGGACAGGAACTTTGGCCTTAACTTCAAATTTTAATTGTACATGTGTCTAAAAAGTAATTCTGGATTACATTACTGTAAGAGACAAACTCTGCCCAGTGTTTTGTAAAAACATTACTTCTGACACTGTTTATACTGTCACATCACATTCATAGCAACTAATTCTGACATAATGACCAGTGTGTTTATCAGGTACACCACTTTCATACCATACCTTGGATTTCTTCTCTTTTCTGGCATAGTTAAAACTTAATTCTTAGTAACATTTTTGTTCCTATGGAACAGGACCTCTAGCAAATCTGAAAAAAACCCAAGCAAAAAAAAAAAAAACAAAAGCAAAAAAAAAAAAACCAAAAACAAAAAAACCCCACCCCAACACAGTAAACAACAGTAATAATTAGAATGACATTTCTAACAGCATTCAATTATGGCACCAATATTCAATAACAATGATCCTGATCATGAGTAACAAATGGTTTTGTTAGCTGTGTTGACTTTAAAATAACATTGAGAGAAAAGTACTGATAAAAAATTAAAACAGCGGCCTATATATAATGTAATACTTTTGAGTTCCTTAATTTCAAAGAGTGAATAATGCAGCAAGGTCAAAGATTTGTGTATACCCAAAATAGAATTATATTCTCCACTAAGTTATTCTTCCTCATTTAATGACAACCAGAACGGTATTCATAGGTCCTCTTTGGTAATTTAAAACTAGTGTTTAGGATTTCACTTTCAGTGCTTTCCCGTACTCTGAACTGCCAGTTATCTTATTTCACCTTTATCATGTTGATCTCAAGCCAGAAGGTTTTCCCTCTGATTAGTAGCTGATGTGATTTCACTGAATTCAAGCACTTTTGCTAGAAATACACAGGTATAATAGACCACAACTTAGCCCATGGCATTTTAAGATTAAAAAGTTTGAAGTTATACCCCAGACAAAGAGGTGAAGTGGCATTTCAGATATACCTCTATGTTAATCTCACTTTCATTAATTTCAAACTATTACACATCCCAAAATTAAAACTCTTGATCAACAAATGCTGTATGACAATTACCTCCTGACTTCCTGGAGGTTTCCTCTGCCCTTTTCACATGTTAGTCTCTCTGCTTGTTTATGTATTGAGACACTACTTCACTATTTCATCAACCTTTTCTCACAGAATTCTCTTTTCTATATGGTGGGGGGGGTTTTGTGTTCTTGACTTTTAATGTTATATTCCCTATAGAATTCTGTTTTCATTATGGCATCAATATGACATAATGCAAATTTTTTTCTTTTTTTCTGAATTTTCTCCTAGTCAGAAGTCATGACTCAAGCCACTCCACCTATTTACATCAGCCATGTTAGCAAATGACTTAGACTATTTAGGTTAGGGTACAAGGAAAAAGGGGAAGTCTTTATATCATGGTAACAACACAATGAGTGCATTGTCTTCTAGTAATTAACTAACAGTGACTGAAGATTTGGACTGAGAAGCTAAATTTCTGCAGGGAAAGCAGGTGCTCTGTATCTTAACCTCTCCTTGGATTGTATTATTTAAACTCAAATATAAATAGCTCAGAAATTATCCTTCTTGATCAAGTATACATCTTTTCCTAGGAAGAGGCAAGTCTGGGCCACAAAATGCCTCAGACATGGCACCCTACACAATATAGCAGGAAGGGAAGTGCAGCTGCAGGCTGACACACACTAGAACACGTGCCTCAGGAGAGCAGCAGGGATACAGAGATGCACTCTTTGAACTCAGGTGTTGTAAAAGTATCTAGAACTAAAATCTATACAACAAGGTCAAGCTGCTGAAAAAGAAGGGGGAAAGTCTGATAAAAAGGCTGACTGCAACATTAACAGCTTATCCACTATGAAAAAAAAGCAAGTCAAGAAGATCATTGACTCAAATGAGCAAAAGCATATCAAAACAGGGAGGATGTGCCAGAGCTTGAGACTTTTCCAGCTTACATTGTTGAGAAGCTCTTCATATGCATACATTCATTGATAGGACAAGGGGAAATGGCCTTAAGTTGCACCAAGGGAAGTTTAGATTGGGTATTAGGAAGAATTTCTTTACTGAAAGGGTTATCAGGCATTGGAATGGGTTGCCCAAGGCAGTGGTGGAGTCCCCCTCCGTGGAGGGATTGAAGAGTCATATAGACATAGCGCTTAGGGACATGGTTTAGTCCAGGACTTGTCAGTGCTAGGTTAATGATTGGACTTGATGATCTCAAAGATCTTTTCCAATCTAGGTCATTGTGTGATTTTGTGATTCACTGGGGGCCCCTCCTTACATAAATCACACAACAGTAGGTACATGTTACAAGTTTCTCCAAATATAGAACAATCACTGTGAATATAAAAACATTCATCAGAACAGAAGTCTTATCAGGAGAACAGACCATTGTGCACTGGCTGGGCCAGTTCTCCAAGTTGATCCTGAGATACCTTCTTCCCTGATGATATAAAACATAAAGCTATTCTAACTTGCTATGAACACATGCCTTTCTGTTTCTTACTCAAATGCTGTGTAGCTTCGTAGCAAGAGACAGGGAGGAGACAATACTGCTAATGAAAAAGCAGTATCATAACAAGCAAACTACCTTCCCTTAAACTACATGCTGAAAAAGCTCTTTGGGAGACTTCTCCTGTTTTTACTTACTTCAGAGTCAGTCTCTATTAAATCAAATGATTTGCACAATGTCTCTGCTGAACAGTGCAGTCAGAAGCATAAAAGAATCTCATCTTCCTTATTCCACTGTGATTCCACAGCGATTACAAAAATCCAAAGCCTACAATTCCAGTAGTTAACATTCATGCTTGAATATCATTTAAGTGAAATTGATGAGGTTTGAATATATTAAGGACAAACCTACTTATGTTAGAATTTTATCCCAGGAGTCTTAGTAGGTTATAATCAAGTTGTAAAAGCAAAAATCTCGACTTCAGAAATAAATTATTTGATCCTATTAGAAATCTAAAAAAAAACCCCAAAAACAAAAAAACAATTAAAACCCCCACCCAAACCTGTAAGAATTAAAAAAAAAACCCAGTTTTTATGTGCGTGTTTACCTTCACTATTGAGCACAGGGTTTTGTATTAGTTTTTTCATCAAAACTAAGATCTGAACTTTGATTAAGAACACACATAAAAATATTGTAAAGAAATAAGATCATAATTCTTCTCAGTTATTATCATTTCAGTATTGAGTAGAAAATGCATAAGCGCCTGGGAAAAAAAAAAATAAGGAACTTTGCTGATGTAGAGAATTTGTGATTACATTTCTTAAACATGATAGTCACTATTTTGCTATGTAAGACACTGTGAGAGCAAATATGTGAATGGCAAAGCTAGAGAGGATTGCTCTTGAATGTAAAAGATGAGCATAATTTTCACTCACTGAAAGCCTGCTGGGAATGGCATCTGTGCTACCACATGAATCCTGTGCTCGTGGTTGCCTTATGGTGTTTTCTCAATGTTGATTACTAAAGAAACTGCTTTAGGTCAGAGCAGAATAAATATAACTTGTCTTTAGCAAGCAAGATGACCAAAGTATAACAAATAAATAATCCTTTTTTCTTTCCATCATTGTTACTTCTGTTGTCAGATATACTCTTGGAGCACATAGTCCAAGATATGAGACTGTCTAGGTTTCCTGTTAGGTCTTAACTGCACAAGAGTTTTAACATAAAATTTTCACAGATGAGGCAACTTATCAAGCATTTACAAAATAAAGATATCCTTGGATCAAATGTGCAGCTGAGTGTCAATATTTGGTTCATTTCTTTCATCAAAATACATAGATTTGAGTGAGTTGAAAGAATTCTCAAACTTTTACTCAATTCAATAAATTGTTTTAGTAAAAAAAAAAATTACAGAACAAAAAAATTCAAGCAGTTGGAAATCAGTTTTAGCATTTCCAAATGCATCATTTCAACTTTTCATGGCCTTTCATTACAGAATTGTGCTTCAATTTTTCTTCATCTGATCTATTTCAACAGCTGAAGTGAAATAGTGTGTTATGAGCTCCATGAAGGGTAAACCAAGTCAACATAAACTTCAGCTGCCTTCTTAAAAAAACAAACAAACAAACAAACAAACAAAAAACCCACCCTTTTTTTGCAATTTTAGACAGTCACTGTAATTTTTGCTTGAATCCATAGGAATTGTAACCACTCACTTCAAACTTTCAGGTATTTAAGGGGTTGCTTTGTTGGGTTTTTTAAAACTTTCAGGGCTCTGGCATCTCTCAGCTCACCAGTTCTCTTTTTGCATTGCAGCTCTACTAGTCTCACAGCTTGTATATATTCTACTGTGTTAGACTAGCCCTGGCAGTGTCAGTGCTAAATCTCTCATCTACAGTGAGCATTTTGAATGCATCCTGAGCAACTTTTATGACTGACCATGAAAGTTAGTTAACACTTGGTCCTTAAAGTGTGTGATAGATGACTCTTTCTGGCACTTCAGATGACTCACTGCTCTAGGAAATATTTTTATCTTTCAAAATTTACTCCACAAAGCAGCCCAGTATGGCTCTTGACACCAGTATCACTCTCCATGCTCTAGTGCCAGAAGAGCTTCATGTAGAGCACATCCCCACAAAAACATCCTAGCATTATCAGTCATTTACATGGCCTCTCCTCTGGCAACACTGCAAGGAAGGATGTTTTCTGCTCTGAAAATATATCCTTTCCAAAATGCTTTGCAGGATCACACTATGCAAGAGGATATGAGTGCAGCAAGATCTTGAATCTCACCCAAAACTGAAAGCTGTCTGAGGAGTGGAGCCCCTCACACGTGGCTGCACTCGTAGACCCAACCAAGCTCCTTAGAACCTGTAAGCAACGTTCCCCTCTGCTTAGGTACCAAGCCCAACTCTCTCAGCTACAAACTGAGACTCCCATTACTCAAAATCCATCAGGAAATCAACAACCTGGCCAGAGTTTGGGACAACACAATCAAGTCAACATTGCCAGCCACACCTGTGCATATGTGCCATCTCTTTCTGCAGCCACATGGTTGTGGTTACTGGTCACCTGAGTCACACGCCTCTGTACCTGAGACATCAGCCAGAACAATTTGGCATCCTTCACATGACTAATGTTCCCACAGTCCAGGGCTGTGTAGACCTGGCTGTGAGAACATTGAAAAACACACAGGAAGGTGATTCATATTGTCCCAGGACAGTCCATATGTACCTTTGGGATGCACAAGGCAGGAGCCTGCAGTCTACCCACATTAGATCCCTATATATTGTCTTCCCCCACCTCCTAGCTTGACTTATGCCTGTCAATGAACCTAAGCAAAGTCCATTTTTCAGGAAGGTTTGGGTATGCAGTGCAAAATCGTCTTGCTGCAAGGGAATCCTTCGAGTGAGGATGTGTGAGCTGCATATGTTTTCTGCACGCTCTCACTGGAGGAGAGAATTGGCTTCCCCTGGGAAGCTATCCACCATCACCAAGATGTGACAGTCACAGGCAGGCTCACTTTGTTTGACAGCAGACCATTTTGCAAGGCTTCCTGAGGGACGCTCCCTGCAGCCTGGTAATCCTAAAACAGAGTATGCATTGTCTGCCAGATGTTATCCAGCTCCTCTGCAGGGATATCTGCATGAGCTCATCTAACAGTTTATCAGTCTGAGCCTGACATTTCAGAAAGAGCCAGAAGAAATCCTGAAAATTAACATTGCCAGAGGTAAAAGTACGTATTGCTTTAGGGGCCATAACAACCTCTACAGAAAGTTTGCTGAGGACCTGCTGGCCACCTTCTTTCCTCTCTGGTGAGTCACATTCTGGTTCTCCTTAGAATCTCAGGAGTTAAAATATTAATCTGATGGTTATGAGTGAGTGAACAACATAAAACAGGTCTCCATAAGGGACTGTTACACATATAAGCAGTTGGCTTACTCCCAAACATGCTCAACTCACCCCCTCCATCCTACTCTTCTAAGAGGCTGCCAGATCATCTTTCAAGATTAGTGACCATGAGGGCCATGGTCACTACCAAATGATAGTGACCAAAGACTCAACATCAGTCAGACCTCCATTTTATTTAGACAAAATTATTCCCGTCTGTACCTGGTTGGCCTGGTTCTTCCCAAGAAGTTCTGCTAGGAAGCAGAGAGTTCAGTAGTATATGTATTTCTGGATTGCATCTCTGAGACTATGTATTGTGTGAAAAGGGTTGGTAAAGCAATGTATCAGGAAATAAACCCCCTTGCATTCCAACTCACCCTCAGATAACTGGAGGAGCTAGAGGTGACCAGGCTTAGTTCCTGAGTGATGCCCAATTGAGCGTTATCGTTCCGACAGCTGCGGGTGCACTGAGTAGTGTGCTGCACTCCTGTACCCATGATTTATGGACCTACACAGCTAAACCTGCAGAATTTAGCAGCGTCCCACTGAGCACGGGTCAGTTGGGGTGGCTGGTTACAGACAGACACAGTTCAACAAGACACCACAAATCTGGGCACATCAGTGCCGGATCCACTTGATAGTGTCCCACACCTGTCGGCCAGTCACAATCTATGGACTCTCACGGCCTTATCAGGCCACAGCCCAGCAATAAATGGACTCCCATGGCCTTATCAGGCAGCAGCCCATCAAGAAATTGTGCAGCAACTCTGTAAGCAAATGAAAGCACCTTTAATAGTGCAACAGGTTTAATACAGATTCTTGCTAGGACAAGAGTTGGACTTAATGATTCTTGTGGGTCCCTTCCAACTCACAACATTCTATGATTCTATGATTCAGATAGATCTGATCTAAAGTCCATTCAGACATGAAACAATCTCTACCTGCAGTCTTCCCTTTGCACACACACGTGACCTTCTTCCTCCCCCTGTTAGTCAGTGACAAGAAATTGAGAAATAGGTATTGCAATGCCAGGCATCTCGCATCTCTGCTTAGGAAGCTGCAGCTGCTGTATATTCTTTCTCCTCCATGGCACATACCAATTTGTGAGATATAGCTGGAAACCAAGCTCTCAAAGTAGATTATGAAGTGTGATATATAGAGTTGAATCTAATTTTCATTTTTAAAGCAAGCTGACCAATAACAATTGTTACTGTCAGTTCTGTCAGTTTTTCAAAGTACTTTTCACACACACACATGCCATCTACTTATACACAGAATAGACTATTTTTTCCTTCATACACACAGACAATGAGTCTTAGGTAGTGCTGAGCCAGATGTATCTGTAGATTTTTAAAAATGCCAAAGAACCCTGCTAGCCAGATTTCCTCACCCGCAATGAAACTTAAGCATCAGCCAAGGTTTAGACAGTTAGTTTCAAATATATATGAATATATTGTAACCACACTTCATTTATCATTAAATAAACAGAATGTGTGTTTATATCTATCCATCTAGATATCTACTGCATACAGGCATGCACACACCTTTTACACAGCAGTAAGAACTAGAAACTATATTGATTGTGGCAGTCAATAACCTTTTCCTGGCAATGGTAAAAGACAACTTGCTCATTCTGCTTCCTCTGCTTCTGGCTATCTGTGTTAACAACTGTAAGGCATTTCTGAGACACCTCTGGACCTGCGAGGGAAAAGGCATTTACTAGAACCTGGGAATTCACCTCTCTGTCTTGCTGAGAGTACCTGAGTAACCATGGTGGACCAAAACTCATCTACTAAAATGTCATTTGCATGAGGAACCACTGCTCTTCAACATATGTGCATGTCAGCTGGATGAACTGTGAAATTTCAGTATATTAACAATATTGTCTCTATTCTGTGCTGCTTAGCTAAAATGGAACAATAGTATTTTGGTCCCCTGGTTTGTTATTTTAGAGTACAAATTACCAGTGGGGTACAATAAACCAAAAATTAGACAGCTTTCACTGCCTGAGCTTAGATGGTAAAACCAAGTTAGATATACAGTGTAGATATATCAGCAAATTAGACAGTATTTCCCACAAAAGGACTGGGTAAGTAAAATCACTATTTCATTAGAGTTGGTCCTAAAGCTATGTGCTCTTATCGAATTTTCTAGACAAACAGCAACAACAAAAAAATCAAGTTGTGCTTTCTTTCTTTTTATTTTTTTTTTTTTAAAGACAGTCATAGAGCTTGAAATTAACATTTCCAACAAGAAACAAAAATAAAGTCAGCAACAACCACTACTACATGGTCAAGACTTTTCCTGCACATTCCAGATTAAAACAGCCTTACAATTTAAATGCGTGGTCCTGTGCTGATCAACATCTTTAGACACCAAATGAAAAGAACCATGGTGCTATTACTACTCTAAGATGGAGAACAAGCGAAATGAAAAAAACAAAACAAAACAAAACAAATTTAGGAAAAATAAACATTAGAATCACAATAGCCAACCAAGATCAGTTTTCCATCTGCCAAACATTGTTTCACAATTAAATAAAACCTGCTAAGTTGATCAAAGTGAAAAGTGCTTTACTACTACATCAGACTCCACATCACTTTGAACATAATCACAGGAAAACTAAAGAAGAATGTAATGAATTAGCTGGGAAAGGGATAACTGGTTTTCATTTCTTTTACTTTTTATAACATCTTAACCTGAATAAAGTGTCACAGAACCCTGTCTGAGCCTAAGACTAGAAAGAAATGTGTATAATGCATAGTTTAGAAAGTCAGACTCAGCTGTTAACAGCTAAGATAATTGCATACCAAGGAAACAGGTGATGAAGAAGAAATATGATATAGTAGTGCATTGTGAAACAGCACGACTGCAGTGTTAGCCTCCACACAGAATAAGCTGATTTGTTACAACTTTAAAACTGGTTTATAAGCATGCTGTCTCTTTTATTGGGATAGACTGTAATGATTGTTATTTTTTCATTCTCACTATCATTACAAAGACCCTTGCTTATAAGAGGCTATGCTGTTTTCACCCTTTGCAAAGAGTAGGGACAAGGTACTTTCAGTAAAGCATCAGGGGGAAAAAGAAGTATTAATTGCAAGTAAAACAAACTCACAAATATTGCTGTTACTACTATTGCATGAAGTTGTATAGTCCCATCTAGTGGTCAAAAATTATTTCACTGCATAGAAGAAACAAATACAGCACCTAAGTCGTAGTCCCAACAGATCTGTAAATGTTATTATCTGTTTAAGCTTTGTATCAACATTCTCATGCTAGCAGAAGTTCCAGGCCCACTATATTTTGTTATATGATATCCTAAGGGAGAGCCATATACAGTGAATGCTCCCTGCCCACAGCTAATTCCCATGGAAATAGATAAAATTGCATCTCAAAACTGGACTCATCTGAAAAAAACGAGCTATCATTGATTTTATTTTTTGTCTGACCTTCCTTCTTGACAATATTTTTTCTATAGTAAATATCACTCTCTAATGGTATTCTGTGAAGTGGCAGCTGATGGTAGCATCATAAACAGCACTTTACAGATACTGTGGATTGTATTACTATCAATACAGTATTAAAACCAAGCAGAATTCCATTTTTCCTGCAGTTGCAATGTCTCTTTCAAAGTCTACAAAACAGTATTTCAAGGAAGGCCAAGTTGTGCTGCTAGAAAGATATATGGTTTTTATTGCCAGCACGTGCATGCAGTATTTACAACTATTTAAAAATCTCTGAAATTTGTTAAAAATTGCCTGGAGATTGTTTTAATAAAGCTCAAAAATGCCCTTCTTAATAAGCTAGTAAGGAAATGAATTCCTAACAGCATTCACAGTTTACAGTGTAACTGGCTGCCATTTTGGAAACAAAATCATCAGTTGTTGTGATATAGCTAGACTTCTGGTAGTGACCTAAAATCAAGGGCTAATGTGTAAGCAGCACCATCTCCACAGGGAATGAGAGCAGCAAGAAAACTCTGAGGCAGAGTTATTTATTTAGGAACAGTATAGGAAAACATTTGGGAATTGTTTCCATAAGTAATGAATGTGTAACACAGGTGGAGTGAGCATAACGTCTCTTTCTCACAAAGTTGCTACAACCACCGCAATTGCTGTCATCACTGCTGCTGTCTGAAGACAAGGGGCACATGTCCACTACAGAGGCAATGTTGCCTAAAAGAAGCCCAAAGAGACTAGAGAGGCAAGGCATTAGCAAGTGCTCTTATATATGAAAGTGCACTAGATACCAAAATGTCCCATTATAATTTTGCAAAATAAAGGTTTCATTGCCTTACCATCTCAGTGACACTGCCCACCACACAGAGAGCATGCCCAAAGCCCAGTGCATTTTTTCAGTATACACCCAGTCACCCACTTTGGAAAATGGGATTTCATTTACTTTTGCAGTTCTGAAGATCCATGTATTGCCCCCAAAATATTCTTGTCATCCAATCTGTGTTTTGTGTGTGCATTGTCCAATTAAAAAATCTGCAAATATTTTTTAATTGGCCTACAAGAAATTTCACTGCAAGTACACCTGATCCCTTTACAACATGCAATACTGTTCAACCCTAAAGCACTGCATTATTACTTTGGCTGGCTGAGTTACACCCAGTCAGCAAGAGATCGGTTTCCAAGCCTGGGCTACAATAGATGGGAAGCACAAATGTGTTTTAAAACTCCCCATTTTATTTAATATTCTCTGACATTTCAGAGCAAGCTTGACCGAAATTTTACTCAGTTGCATTCAAAATACAAATGTAAATTTTCAAATTGAAGGCAATCTACCTGGGGAAAAAAAATATTCTGGTGCATCAAGAAATCCAGATACATGTGAAACCCTATGTATGTCAGCTGCAGCAAACAGTAGCAGAATTGCTGCGATGCACACTGTACGATGTTAAAAGCTGACATATATGGTAAGAAAAAGTCCTGACCTCTTCCTATATAGTTCTGTATTTCACTAAGGTACTCTCCCTATGTTCATGGGGACAGGCCTGCATTGAGATTTTTGGCTTACATTTTTAGATAATACATTTTTGCTCATTTGCAAATAAATGCATTCTGCTACGCAGTAATTTTGAAACAGAATACTTTACCTTTCTGTTCTATTTTGCTTGTACCTTTCCAATTTAGTGACTATTTGAGGTAGCATGAGGTTCTATACCTTTCATTTTTTTTTCAAAAAAGATCTTGTTAGTGAAATATGAAATGGCAAAAAATTGCTTCTTTCTGACAGCTTTTGATCTGCAAATATGGTCTTTGCTACTTTCACCGCTTTTCCTATAAACAAGTTTTTGAAAATGGTATTACTGAAGAAATCTAGTAAAAAAATTATCAGCTGAACTAACTTAAGTCCTCATTAACCAATGTTACTGCACTGGTGACATCTGTATTTAGACAGATCCCTGATAAAAAAACAGTACTTTTACAAGCTATGCTACTTTTACCTCCTGGAAATTCTTATCTTTCTGTTTACTAACATTGCAAGCCATTTTAGTAGCACTCCTCACTATCATGCTCTAATCCCATATGCCAGGGCCACTAGCAATAACATTCAATAAAATTATTCTCAAGCTCAGGCCTCTAGACTTTGTACCTCTAACTGTCTTTTAGGCTGCTCCTTCCCTTTTCAACATTACCTACTTCACCTTCCTTTTAGCTAGTCCATTATCCATACCACAATTTTGCTGTATCTTCTCATGTTGAAATAATAATTGTCCTTGAGACACTAAATCAAATTCTCTGCTGAACTCCAGATAGATTACCTCTGTTGTATTTTTCTTGTCTATAAAATCAATTATGTTAGCAAGGAAAGACACTATGTCATTGTGATATGCATTCCCCTCTTATAAATCCATATTGTATTTTTGCTATTTTCCATTTAACTCTACATCTTTAGCTAACTCATCTTCAAAATGTCTCTCAAAGTCTTCTTACAGAGGTTGACCTTTTGTGGTCAACAGTTGTCCATGTCACTTTTCTCCTCCTCTCTTCAACAATACCTTCTTATTGCATATAACTCTCTCTCTTATTGCAATTTCCTGCCTGGTATTTAGATGATCTAATGGACTGTGTCCAACACCCATAAAACTAAAAAACACACCAGCAAAAGACAAGTAAAAGACCTTCCTGTAGCACAGTACCAACAATTTTCACAGTGCTATACAAATTCCAGTTGAAGTTATCTGTTAAAATAGAAAAGGTGTTTTGAACTTTTGTGGAATTTCAAATAAACACTGATCTTGAAAAGTCATGGTAATTGCTCAATAGACTTTAATGGCTCCTTTCCAGCTGCTATATTCTATCTGGATGGTAAATCTGTCCTTTGGTAGTTTTTGACTATGAATTTCTGACCTAAACAACAACGCATGGATGTAAACAACAATGTAAATCACACTACAAGAACATTGTTTTGGACAATAAACAATACCCCTTTCCAAAATAGTTGGAGTCTAGGTTTTGGCTTATGAGCACTCAGTACTAAACCAGTCATTATTCACACCCTATTTTCAGGAAAGTGCCCGTGTCTGAAAGCAATGCATAGGTTTAAGCAAGTGGGTCTTAAAGGTATAATTAGATAGTAGGTGCAAAAGAGCTCTCCTGATTAGAAATAGACTTGCTTAAACGCAATTGCAGTTAATAGGCAATAGGTCATCACCTACCAGACTTAGGATATATTTTGTGCCAAGTTCAATTTCTCTGTGTACATAGCTAAATCTTTTCTAACAAGTCTGCCTCAGTGAAAACAAAACCGAATGCTGCATACAAATTTGAGATAAAACAATAAATCCACCTGTTCAGAGGGCTTAGATCATTCTATTTAGTTCAATTATAACTGAAACTGTTAACGTAATTAGAGTTAAATGAGCACCATGATTAAAGGAATAAAAAATTACCTGCTTATTAAAGTTCTTTGAAATTTTATACACACATATACACATACACAATGTCAATTTACCCTAGCCTGAATGTAAATTTGGCTGTCATGTAATGAGCAGAAAATGTGCAAGTCACTAGAGAGAAAAATAGGCACAAAAGAATCCATAATATACAAATTCCAGTGCTATCTGTTACCAGAGTAAATAAAAATGGAATTAGGATCAGTTTGCAAACAAGGTAAGTCCTTAAGACATAAAACCAGCCTAAACTACAAGATCTTACAAGCCGTAGTCTGGAGTGCTAGTTTTGGCATAGGAAAAAAAAAGATAGAATTGCAAAGAGAATTTCAAATATCTCTAACTTTAAAATATTGCATGAGGTCAGAGCTGGGAGGGAAGGATGCAGAGTTACTTAATATTTTAACTTTTCATTAGTCCTTCTTCCTCTGAGCATCTTCTCTAATAGCTATTTATATCTTTAACGGGGTACTGAGAATAAAAGGAGGACTTCCTCTTTGAGTAGCCATGGGACAGGCATTGCTGCAGAAAGTGAGCAGAAGGCAAAATAGCAGTTTTTCTTCTTAGGTCACTAGCCTGGAGGCCACACAGGCCATTTAAAAGACTGACATCAGCAGCAGAGCTTTTTGGCATCAGGAACACAAGAAAGTTATCTTTCTCTAATTGCTCCCTAAGCATCACCAGAAGCAAGATAGCTTTTCATTACCTCCACTGTAGCTCTGTGGTTAAATGCCACAGCTAAGAACTTTATTTGTCATTGCATTCCCATTACATTCTGTCCATCCCCTTCTGATCTGTTCTTTCTCTCACTTTGCTTTTTATAGATCTGAAATATTTGGGCTAGGGGAGATTCCTGTAACCAATATATTTTTCAGAATATATGGGTCACCACAGAATTACTAGGTCTTACCTTTTTTCTTTTTTTTTTCCCAAATCCTGTGAGACTTGATATTTAACTGAAGGTTCCTGTTCTTTACACACATACTTCCATGTTATATGATAATCATATTGTTCATTCAGAAAGCAGAAAATATCTACATTTCCTGTCTACTACAAAAAAATTCAGTATCTCTTAAGAGCTTAGATATTGAAAGGAAAACACTAAATACTATCATAAAGTTTTCTTTAAAAACTGAGAATGTGAGAGGTTTTACTTAATCTTTAACACCTTGCTGCCTCTGCAGTCTCTGTTTTGAATTGTCTTGCACATAACTACCTAAAACAATAAAAGCAAAAAAAAAAATATCTTCAGAAATGGCTCTTCATTAAGGTATTTTCATAGTAGAGCCCACTGTAGTTTACAAAGAAAGGAACATGTAAATTAACTTCAGTGCATAGGTAGTCTTGCTGCCCATGTGTTTTCAGGATCAACCTTTTATCACAAAGCAACAGCTTGAGAAAAGAGATTCCTAAAAATTTTAATATATATTCGCTTCTTCTATTTACAATACATACATTGAGTTAGCTTTATAAATATAAGAAATTCATCTGTCCAAACAGGAGTTGCAAGCCTCCTCTCTTTTCCTGTATTTGCTGCAAATTAAGGATAATTTAAGATTGTGAGGCTTGGAAATTTTGTTTTTAGTAAAGTCACCCTCACTGAACATCAGAAAGTTGGGGTTTATGCAATCTAAACAGATTAAAATTCACAACTAGTTATAGTTAATGTTTGTCACATTTACTGTTTGTATATGGCAGTCACAAGGACCAGATGAACGGCAACTGTCTGGTGAAATAGTAATGTTATTTTATCTACTCTCCCTAAATTCCATCTCCCTCCTTCCCTCACCATATGGTTTGCCTTTTTAATTCTTTTCACCTTTCTGTTTGGTCAGTGATATTCCAGCTGCCCTTTAAAGTCATAAAAGTATACTTCTCTCACATAAATAAATAATTGCATGGTGGAATTTATTGTTGCAGACATCCCTGTCTTCCAGAGGGTCAGCAGAATTAAATAATTATAATAATGATTATGATAATAATAATTATTATTGTTGTTGTTGTTGTTGTTATTAAAATTTGTTTTTATTAAAAGAAAGTTTCTAAAACAAAAGCATTTGGAGGGATTATTCCTCATGCCTCAGGGCCTAAACAAACCTCTAACTGATGGGTTGTAGGAAGAAACTTTTTCCTCAGGGCAGATTTTATAATTGCTTACTACATGTCTTCTTTCAGCTTTCTTTAAAACATGTTATAGCACTGAGAGTCACTGATAAAAACAGAATACTAGAGTAGGTGGAGGACTGGGTTCTTTTGCATGGCATTTCTTACATTTCTCCCACATCACTTTAACGCTGCTTTCATTTAGAGTCCCAGATTTTACTAAACAGATTCTAAGATGACCCTTTTCTCAGCTAACTTTTTTCCATTTCATATTTTGCTGCACAGTTTATGCAGAGTAAGTTAACTTCAGCTAACTTATTTGCACTACTTGCAGCCTCAGCTGTCTTTCACCTTATAGCCTCATTCACACATTCTGTTTTCCAGCTACTAAGTCATGCTTTGTTTTGTCTGACAGTCTTCTGTCTTTTCTGGTTTGGTTTCTATCCTTTTTTGTGGCTTTTCAAGTCTTACTGCAAGCTTTTCTTTCTCTCTGAACAAGAATAGCTGGCATACGAGCACTGCTTTACTAAAAAAAAAAATCCCAAAATATAAATTACTGAAATTGGTAGAGGATCCTGGTTTTCCTTCTAGGAGCTGTATTTTCATCAGACTGCCATTTTTACAGTAACAAACTCTTAATTCATAACAAATTTGTAACAAATTAATTTTAGCTAATACACATAAAGTCTATTAACACTCAAATCAGCAGTTTTAAGCATATAAAACAGTTAAACCAAAAGCTATAAGGAAATACAGCTTCTCAAGAGTTCTGTGCCAAGAGATGTGTGATCTGAAGGGAGAAGAAAGAGGACAGTGTATGCAATACAAATCAAATATACTTACAGGCTGAACTGGATGGTCTAGTTCTGATAACCAAAAGGCCTTTTATTCTTATTAATTGATATAGTGGTATACAAAATTGAATTTGTCTGGAGAAAATAAAGCAATAAACAAATGGACCCACATAAAAATAAAAGAAATATTTTATTTACTGATATTAATTTTACATGCATTTTTTTTCACACAGCTGTAAATAAACTATTTACTTTGTCTCACAAAGTATGCAGCATAAATGAGTAGAAGGCATATCAGGCAATCAGATAAGATTGGTTATTCATTATACAAGAACATAAATGACATCTTACTGAATTATATGATGCAAGAAGATAAACCTGACAGACCGTAAACCTTGTATAAACTCTACAAGTATGATTTACTGTACTTTGTAACCACTTAGAGCTTTAGCTTTCATAACTAAAAATTAGTTCCAGCATTTGCTTTAAGATACCATTCCGAGTAAGGATTTTCAGTATTTGTGTGCTAAGTATAGTCCAGTCAGGAGATGGTAAAACATAATGTGTTATGATAAACATACTTTTTTTCTTTCCACTGCTATTTAATCTGCCAACGATTCCTGCATATCAGCCAGATCTTTATCAGGCTTCTTAGTGTTTTGTATGGTGTTCAAGTCTGGACATTGTTCTGCAGGTTTACCTGCCTTGGCTACTAGGTTTCCTTTAAACGTTATACAACAGAGCTTGTTACAGGAAGTGTCCTCCTTATTCTACCTATGATTTAGTGCAACTAAATGTGCACAGAAATGAGCAAAAGTTATGATGTTTACTGTCTTTCTGTGACTGCATTCAGTTTAGTGGGTGGTGTGAATATACACACAAGAAGAACAAGTGCAAAAGAGCAGGCTGAGGATACTAGTAATAAAGTAGTTCAAAGACAAATTGAGTAAGAATGTTGCATTTACATTTTGAAAATGACTCCTCTATTCATCTCTGGCATTTGCATTTCTATTCCTTTCATTCAAAGTAATAGGAAATTATGATTAAACCTTAAAGAACTCAGATCAGAAAATCAGGGAGGATAAGAATTCCTCCAGTTCAGAAACTTAGCCAGATATTCTTTGCATTTAATTAAAATATGGTTGTATGAAAAATTGTTTTTTTGGTGCAGCAGTTTAAAAAAATCACCTCGGATCAGGTGAAAAACGATCAGGATTTTTTTTTTTTAATCTTTCCCTGATAATTTTGTTTAGTTTCTAAGTAACACGTAGGCAAAGCAATGGAAAAGAAGGCTAAGATTCACAAAGTTACTGGAAGGAGGACCTCAAGATTTAGGTTATTCGTGCAGAGGAAAAGTATCTGAGTTCAGGTCTCCTCAAATACAGGGCACTGAGAGGAAGATGATGCTCTCAGGTTCTTCTTTCAACATTATACCAACAATTAAAATGACTCTAGAATCCTTGTCTCCTAATGAATGTCCTAATTGTGAAATTAGACATGAGCCTCAGTTATGTTTCTGTACTGTGGGCAGCATTGTGCAGTCTCACAGCATTCTTCCACATGCCTCAGGCTCACTCGGTCCCAGCCAGAAACCCTGATGAGTGTTAGTGCAGAGTTGGGACTCACCTACCAGCAGTGTTGAGCTCG
>NW_010286585.1:19987-41997 GCF_000700745.2 Antrostomus carolinensis
CCTTGTTCATGGAACTTCCTCTCAGCTCAGAGCAGCAAGAGAGTAGAAGACTAGAAATAACCTCTCTGGCTCTTCATCTCAATGCAATCATGTACAGAAAATGGAATGGATTTCCCCTCAAAATCTGTTCCAAATTGTTTTGTTTTTCTTCATGCACAACTCCTCTGTGAATTGAGATCTTCAACACCTGTGCATATGACAATTATTTGAAACCCTTCTCCTATGCAGATAATGGCACTTGTCCTGGTCCTCTTAGATTCTCTCCATTTAAGAATTCTGAGCAGAGGTATCTTTGTGAATTGTTCTGTCAAATTCTGAATTCAGCTTAGTCTCACTCCTGTCAAGCATACTGTGGAATTTGAGGATAAATTTCATTATTTTAGAATTGAACCCCAAGAGGAAATAAAGCTTTCCTAGTAATTCTTTTATTCATCTACTTTAATTGTTATATATAATTCAATAATCAAAAAATAATTATTCCCCAAGTTAAATGTAATTCTTCTAATGGCTCCTTTTACCGGATATATCAACATTTCTGTTGCAACTCTGCCTTTTGAGTCAATAGTCTGAATGCTTGAGCAATTTACTATATGTTGCTTTCCTACATTTCACAGCTAGGGAAATTAATTTAATTTTGTCCAGACTCAAAGCAAATGTTTGACTAAATGTAATTAGTTTACTGATACATTAATAAACTTAGGACAGGATTTAATTACATTTACAGAAATTTAATCTGATGCATCAGGTTGGTTTTCTTTCTAGCATTAAATGGACCTTGCCAAGAGCAGTATATCACCCAAAATACTAAAGCACTTTTTTCTACACTCTTCTTTGAAGAAGAAACCTATACAACTAATCAGTAGCTATATACCGTTTGTACAATCACAGGAAGGAAATCTTCCACACCCCCCTAGCCAGATATCGTCAAGACTGGCTGCTGTGTAACAATGATAATGTGCTTGTGGAAAATAGCTGTATAATGGGCACATCAAGGCAGGATTTGCCACACTGCCTTTCTAATTCAGTGTTCTGTCTCCCACAGTGACCAGTACTGAATGCAGCAGAAGAAGATACAAGAGTTATTATAGTGGATAAGCATGTGATAACTTATTCAGAGAATATTTCTTAGAAAATATTTGACTTACTGCTTTGAATCACAGGAAGTTATTTCCAGTCTATCTACCAAGTATAACTGTGTTTAATCTTACCACAAAAAACACAAGTATTTATTCTCTTCTCCCAAAGATTGTAGTTTTACTAATATCATATGGCACTTAAGTCATAACTCTAGTATTTTATTGAGAAAGCAAATTGTTTCTGCAGCTATATAAAGGAAGGGGGTGTTTTGTTCCTGTGCAATTGACCAAATGCATTGCCAAATTTATATTGTCTGTAGCATTCACTGTTAACAAACCATGGCCATCCTATGCTTTTTTACTGGTCTCACACTCATCTCTTTTTGGGCCCTTTAATGTTTCTAGTAATTTTTGTTCCACCTGAGAGGTGTCTCTCTTTATATTAGTTTCTCAGGCTATAATACTTAAACTATGCTCTTTTGGCTTAAGTCACTTTTTGAACTCCACTATGAAACACTTTGTTAATGTTAGAATTTCTTTTTATCTTTTGCTAAATAATAGTAGTTTACTATTTTGTTAATTGGCTAAAACAAGCTTTAACCAGAAATATTCATTATTTGTGGCTAAATATGCACTTCAAGGTTGGCTATCACAGTAGGCAACTGTGGATTAACAATTAACACCAGTTCCAAAACTGTGAAATTTTTATCCATGAACCAGAACTGAACTCAAAAAAAGTTAGAACAAGTCCAGAGAAGGGCCACCAGGATGATCCGAGGGCTGGAGCACCTCTCCTATGAGGACAGACTGAGAGAGTTGGGGCTGTTCAGCCTGAAAAAGAGAAGGCTCCGGGGAGATCTTATAGCAGCCTTCCAATACCTGAAGGGGGCCTACAAGAAAGCTGGGGAAGGACTTTTCATAAGGGCAACTAATGACAAGACAAGGGGAAACGGGTTTAAACTGAAAGAGGGGAGGTTTAGATTAGATATTAGGAAAAGTTCTTCACTGTGAAGGTGGTCAGACACTGGAACAGGTTGCCCAAGGAAGTTGTAGATGCCCCCTCCCTGGAAGTGTTTAAGACCAGGCTGGATGAGGCTTTGAGCAACCTGATCTAGTGGAAGGTGTCCCTGCTGACGGCAGGGATTGGAACTAGATGATCTTTAAGGTCCCTTCCAATCCAAACCATTCTATGATCCAAAAAAAAGTGCTGATGAAAGGGTAAATGACATGGAGGTCTGCAGAGAGGCCACAGTAGTTGCCCAGGAGGCTGCACTGGACTCAGGGAGTGGCATGGAGGGAAGATGGAGCCACTTGCTGCCAAACTAGCATGATCCATCCCACTGCTGAGCATCTGCAGGGGAGGTGGAACCTTCACCAAGTGACAAAGTTTCGGAAACTGATCTCATATGTGAGGACAGATAATGGCACAGAGGACCACAGAATGACATGTGGGCAAACACATTTGCTTCTTTTGGAAACAGAGAGGGGAAAGTTCTTTTTAGTTGAAAAATGTAGGGTTTTTATGGCAGATTACTTATTTTAATAGGAAGCTCAATTAGAATATTTTACAATTGGCTTCAGTCTAAATACTGCACACACGGGAATTCTTCAACACAAATTAACTTACAATAATTAAAATAATGATGACCAGGACCTCTGTCCTTTTACCTGCTAAGTACAGGGCCTCATCCTGAAGTCTCTTGTACTGAAGTATTTGAAAAACTGTATGGAAGAGTGATTAACTTCAATTAAATTACTTTCCATTAACCCCTTTTGACATTAGAAAATAAAACGCTTTAATTAATTGATACTGAAATTAAAGTTAATTGATACCTAGAAGAGATTATATCTCCTTGAAAAAAAATTATATTTTATTCCAACAGACACCTTTTATTCTAGTTGTCAGATATTTCTTCTGACTTCTTTTCCTCTGTGTGAATATGAAGTCAGTTTTTACAAGGAGTTGCTAAACAATTTCTTTATGTGACCAAAGCAACATCCCATGATGAAAGCACATTTCCCTGGAAAATCAAATTAAATTGATACATGTTAATGATGCTAAAAAGTAGTCATTCAAATAAATAGTCTTATTCAAGTCAAAGAGATTACTTTTGTGAGAACCTAATTTTGGTAAACATATACTTTCAAGTTTTATATGCTTTATACGAGAAGCACCATCTTAAATTCAGACCTTCTTAAATGAAACAATTTTATGGTCAGGAAATGGAAAAAAAATGAACATGAAAGGTAATGAAAATTACAAAGAGCTAATGCTGTGAATCTTGACAATTTCTTGCCAATTAGCTGAAATAACTTGAGAGGGAAACTGGTTCCTCCTTGTTGGAATGTAACAAAATCATGACTGAACTTCTCAGTTTACAGAAAAGCAATAAGTAGGTTATTTAATGATGTCAATCAATAGGCAACGCTAATCAATGCACTGAAATATAAATGAAATATAGAACTAAGATTGGAAAGCTATTTTTCAAAATCTCAAACTGCACTGTTAAATCACAAATTTATTTGCAGCTAAGGAGTTGCAGACTTCAAACCAATATATCTAACTACTGATGTTTATTTATGTGCAACATCAATGTGATTTAGACACATAAATCCAACAACCACTCTGAACATACCAGCCTGAATTATAAGCTTTTGGAGCAAGATAACCCTGAAGTAATGTAATGCAGCCACATTGCCATCATCTAGAATTTTACTGTGTAAGGCATGCCATACATCTGAGCCAAAAGATAATCAGAACAGCCACCTGTAAATAATAGTACCCAGACATGATACAAGGTGCTTAAGATAATATTTTAGGAAGAAAACACTGAAAATAGCTCCTATTGTCATCATGTCTAACCCTTTGTTATCTGAGACAATCTGTATTCTACAGCCCAGAAACTTTCATAAGCATGCTCTCATCAAATTGGTTAGATGGCAAAGCAAAAGAAGACCTAAAGAAAGGCTACTTCAAAAACTCATTCTTCTTATAGCTACCAGCTCCCTACTATTTTAATGATTGCTGTATTTATTCTCATAACCCTTGATCCCTTGTCTTGTGTGCATTTGCTCTTTGATCAGCATGGTTCCTCTGTGGCATTTGACCAGCACTGTTTCTCCTTTTGATAAATTTCTAGCAAGCAATTATACAATCTATGAGTTAGATAAAAAAAGACAGGCACTTTCAGCACTCTGGTGAAATGAGCTCCCTACTTTTCTGATTACTCCAGCAGCCGTTCTCTAGGCTTCCTCTCAATTACTAGAACTGAACAAAGTATTCGGGTCAAGGGTATAACAGTGACTTTTGTTTTTGTAATGGTTTCAGTATGTCAGTAGTTCAGTAAAGCATTTTCTTTCTGTTTCTAGAAAGTCTTGGAATTTATCACATTAAAAAAAGACAAAGCTAAGTGTAGCAGCAGCAAGCATGGCAGTAAGCAGAAAAAATAAAGATGCTGGACTGGAAGTACACCTTTGTCAAGGTAGTTTTCTCCAATTTCGGTTGGAGTTTCACAGAGTGAAGGAGAGTGTAATTCACATATCATCATAGTACAGCTGGTGGCCTGGCAGCCTGTCCCAAGGAGTACCCAGTTACCCACTGCCTTGTCTGCCAAGTTCAGCTGCTCATGCAAGTTGTTCAATGGTAACAGTCCCAGAGCTGCTTCGGTCTCGCATCATGCTTTCACCAAAACAAACAAGCTTTGAATGTCACCAGTGCAAACAATTGCCATTCGTAACTGGATTGAAGGATCTGTTTTGTGTTCAGATACTACAGCCTTGGCTAATGCTTAAAACTATACATTAAAGGTCTGTCTCACACTCATAGAAAACACTGGAAGCTCTGCACTGAATAGAGCCATGGACCCTAAAACATCTGACTGAAGCAAAGCAAATTACCACACTGTGTGTCGTAAATTAGAGCCAGAACAGACTTGTTCCTTAATTTTTGTCAACGTTATTGGCTCACAGGGACAGATGGTGTCCTACTAGTTTTGGAGTAAAGAGTGGTCTGACCACTGATGCCATAGCAAAAGAAACATTTTTTAAATACTAATACAACATTTTTTCCTGTATCTACTGAGTCCTTTATGTTTGCAATTAGTTCTCAAGACTGACTTGAACAATTTTCTACCTATAAAGCTAGTCAAAGCAAGGTTGACTCTATGCAGCTGAGCATCCCAAGCAATTAAAAGAAAAAATTATAATTTCCATTTAGTTGTGATGCATGCAAATTTTCACAATATCTGACAACCTAATGCAGAACTTCCTCCTAAATGACTGCAAAAAAAGAAGAAAATAAAATATGGTAACAGCTCCTCCTCACATCTCCGGAACATATTAACAAAATAAAAAATATCTGCCCCCACCCCCGACCCCCCAACCTATATAACTTCTTTTATGTATTTTACAATAATTTCTTTGAAAACTAAATTACTAAATTATTTACTCTTTGGATGTCTTTTAATGTAATCTGAATTATTGTTTTTATTATTCCCACCTTGAGCCCAAGATTTTTTGTTTAGTTGTATTGTCAAGTGTCCATTCTTAACCCCCTACCATAAAACTAAAATGCACTGTCTCAGAATGGAAATGGATATGCTGAGTATTATATAAAACCCACCTAAGCACACTAGATTGGAAATATTTGTCTCTCAGACTTGTCTCCAATAACGCAATGAAACAAAAAATAATCCTGCTTCCTCTGTGGGATACCATCATGTATTAAAGAAAGATTAATAATAAAAAAAAAAAAAATTCCAAAATTTGGAAATCTGTCCAATTCAAAACTATTATTTAAGGTAAAATAGTCTCTTTTAATACTGTAGAGTAATCTCAAAAAACTTTGGTGTATGAGTACTAAAAAATGTTTGATTTTTCTTTTTACTGTTAATTTATTCATTGTCACTACTTTTTTTAATGTTATCTTTCTTTCTTCAAATAGGACTCTAAATATATTCAGATATAGGAAAAGGAATTAACCTATTCTGAACAAAAAGTTTGCTTAGTCAAAACATTCTTATTATTATTTAATCTGGCAGAAATACACATAAAAATATATCTGAGAAAAAGTACGAAGCATCACTGAGAAAGTTACCAAGAACCACTGTTTAATGCTAAGTAAGAATTATATTATCTTTCCAATTAGTGAGCCTACATAAGAAGAAGATCTGTTAAACCTTAATATGCTATCAGTTAAGAAATTCCAAAACAAAATGCAATTTTAATTGTAACTATCTGCAGATGAAGCTACTGAAATATCACCAAATGCACAGCATACTTACTAGAGGCATTGAAAACAGAGATAATTTTATTGCACAGTCTTTTCCAAAGACAAGCTAATGCAATCAATAAGAAATATTGCTGACCTTGCAGTGCCTAAAACATTCAATAACTATCTAGTACTATCTACTAACAGTTTCTTAAAATTAGTCTATAATAACACTGTACTGTCTAGTAAAATGAACACATCTGATATGACCAGCAATATCACTGCTCCCAAATTTGCAAAGAATCTTAAGATAGTTAGTTGAACAATTTCATGTCTGTAGTGTTAGTAGATTAGCACAGAAATAATGCCAGTGTAAATAGTTTGTTAAAGGTCTTTAAAAAAAAAAAAAAAAAGTAATAGCAATATCAGTACACTCTCTGGTGTTGCTACAGTAACACTAGAGTAGTAGTTTACTATTAATCACTCCTGTTAACATATAAGGAAGGAATATACACATACCCAGAATGCAGGTTTTCACATTGTTAACCATAACAGATTTAAGATACTAGAATTAAAAAAAAAAAAAAAGATTAAAAAAATTTTTATTTTAGATCCTTTTTTAAAAAAATAATACTTTCCTTCCAGAACATTAATTGGAGCAAAATCTCACTTACAGAAATAAAAATAATAATTTAAAAAAAAAAACAAACAGCGACCAAAGCTAACAATCACACACACCCCTTCCAACACACAAGGGTGAGAGGGAACTCTTCTAGTTAAAAAGTAGCATATACCCTGGCATGTGTGTGGCTAAATACGAATGTTTGAAATGTGTCAAGTGCTATTTATGCTGTTATTTGTAGGATTCTGCATTCATATGTTTCCATAAGGTACAAGACTTCAGAAGAAAATTTTGCAATATTTCTTAAAGTACCATGAGTTAATGAGAAAGAGTAAGTTGTTTATAGGTTGCAGAAACATTCTGACTGCGAAATATATATTAGTATTAATAATAATAACCAATAGATCAGCTGTGTTCATTGCAGCCAAAGTGTGATTTCTCTTGTGTTTTACCATTGTGCATAACAATCAAGTATCTATTCCATTTGTATTACCAGCTTAGATTTTTTCCTTTGTTTTTTGTTGCTATTTTTTCAATAATTCATAATTCTGTAAGCATTCCTTGCAAAGACTATAAGGACATAATTTAACCATCACTCAAACTCAAATAATTTTTGATCATTCAATAGAGCTGGTTTAATTCAATGTAGAATTAATTATTCATGTGATAATTTAAGTAACAAAAATGTTAACATTAGAAAATGATTTAGAAGATACATGTCAGTTCTCTTATTGCTGTAACTATTCACTACAACAGATATCTCAGTGTCACTTGATTTTCAAAAGGGTTCTGCAGAAGAATAGTTAACTGTGTTTGCACTTTCATTTTCATAACTTGGATTTAATAACAAATATGGAAAGGCAGTATTCATCTTTCATAGAATAGATAAAGCCCAAAATCTTTTGGTAGAACAGGGCCTATTTTCTTGATTTATAAACACATTTATGTGCTTTCAACTTAACATTACTTCTTGTTGCTTGTACATGTGGCACCTCTGCTATGTTTTCTATTATCCCTTGAATCTGTTGTAGACAACGTCAACAGACCCAGAGAGCCAGACTGCTCCACCAAACTTCCTTTTAAAAACACCACTGGTCTGTTTATTCTTTACAGATTGCTACTAAAATTTTCCTTTTAAAATGTCCCTGTTCCCTTTATCACTGCTTTAGAATCCATATTACATTTCTGGTAAAGCTGCATCACTGTTATCACCATTTCTCTCTGCTTTTTTGTGTTATTAAAAATTCTTAGAATATGTTTCTGAAATCATATGATTAAACAAGACTACTAGACTAATCTTTTTTCTTTTTTTCTTTTTTTCTTTTTTTAAATGGAATAAAACCTGAAAAGATAAAATCAGAATTATTTCTGAAATAAAATCAACCAAAATTGTATTTACCTTAAAATTCAGAATATTCATAGCAGCATCACAACTGAGAGGCCTAGATTTGTGTGGAGGTAATTAGGGTTTTGGGGGTAGGGATTGTTTCAGTTAGTTGGGAGTGGTTTGGCATTTGGAGTTGACAGTACTAGTTACAGAGGAGGGTAACATTTTTTTATAATACTGAATTTTCCTGTATTACATAGCTATGTATGGGAAGCATCATCCTTCTTCCATAAATTTAAGAATTATACTGTTGCAATCCCACTGATTTCTTGTTCACACAATAAAGACGGGTGCTTTTTGATTCACTAGATTTTTTAATTATACTGTTGGGCTGGGATCCATGACTTGTTGACATTGTTCACCTCTTCTATAGGGTGTGACTCACTGACTAAAATATAACACAGATAACAACAACAATCTAGATTATTTATTGCCATCCTGTTAGATAAGTCTTTTAGTAGGTTTTTCTTTGTGGTGAATATAATGTTCAAATTATGCCAAAAAGCTTTTTATACTTTGAGTCCTATTTACTTCTATTGCTCTTTTCTTTATGGGTGAAACAAATCATTCACAATGATTTCTCAGAACAAGCTTTCCCATCAGTGGCATAAAGACAACTTGGGGGGGGCTTTGGTAAAATTGATCATGATTGGACAAGTAAACACAAAGATATGTGTATTTCTGTATGTATTTAGATCATGTATGAGGCTAATAAAGACAAGATCTGCCTAAATTCATTAGTGTATTAATTTTCTTATTTTTTAGCTCAACTGTACAGGGAATTTGACTGAAAAGTTTTACTTCATGTTGTTTTTGACAGCAATGTGCCTTTAAAAAGCAGTTTATTAATATGATAGAATGGTTGAAGTGGTTCAGAAGTGCGAAGAGACTCAATCAACTGCCTTCACATAGTGAGTTTTACTTTCTCTTCTAGAAGTACAGCTCTCCTATCTATCTCCAAATAATAAATTACACTGTTTACAGAAAGGTGTCCTCTTTTACCTTTTGAATAAAATAATTATTTGCCTAAGTCCGAGAGCCTAATTTAAGCTCCTTATCTCCTACAGTTCATAATGTTTCTCCCCAAAAATTTCAGACCTCTCACTTTCTTAGAGGGGAAGAAAAAGCAAAACGTCAAACTTTCTTGGGAAAAGAACAACCTTTTCCAGGTAAGTGAATAATATTTTTATTCCCTCGCCCCTCAGAAAAATCACTTCATATAGGCACTTATTTATCTGTTGATATGACACATAGTTTTGGCTGCAAAAGTACCTTACTGGAGATCAATCCTTGCTCTAAAGCCCTGCAGTGAAAAGCACTGAAAGTCACACCTTCAGCTAAACAGAAGGAGCTGGGATGGCAATGGGTAATCAGGAAACACAGGCCTTTCAGCATCACAAATTCTGATTAACAGGTAACAGGGTCACATATTTCTGCTCACCACCATTTTCAGGAGACAAAATTTACCTCCACTGCAGGGAAATTAAAGCCCAAGCAGAACCTCAACTCAGGAACACCTGGAGGTCCAAGCAGCAGGCTGCAGATCCAATCTCTATGAAATACACACAACATACAGAAATTGGCAGCTGCTGCCAGGACCAATTGGGTCCATTAGGATCATTAGGTCATATTCCCAATGAAAAATTTCAGTTGACACCGGATTTTTGTCTGTCCTAATGAAAGTACTGGAGGGACTAACAAGAAAAAAAATAAAGTTCCATCAATCCTCAATTTAATCCAAATTTAAGGTCAGATCCTAAGTATGATGCTGACAGGACAACTGCACTGAACTTGCATTTGCTGAAGCAAGAAAATAGGTGCAAATAAGCAGTAAAGCCAACACTTGAGGGAAGCTGAACTTAGGCTGTAACTGAACCCTGTGCAATAGGGTCCCAGGATCCATTCTCCACCACACAGCACAGCAGCTTTCCAGCCAGGTGACAAGAAGGCACAGAGAGGCTGGCTGAGACATTGCAAGAAACTGCAAACAGATCCCTTGTCTCTGCAGTCAGGGTCACCTGCACAAGTCAGTATTTATTATTCCATAGAGGCAATACTGAAGGGGAGTTCCTGCAAAAACGGCATCTCTTTCTCAGGGAGAAATAAGTTTAAAAGGTCAACATTTTGCTGATACCCTGAACATTGAAATTTAGTCCATTCTTTCAATGGAACACTTTTCTCAAGACCTCTTCAGTAGCTTACTTGTTGTTCACAGGCTAAAACACTGCTGTTTGTGAAGAGTTCAGTAATAGTCATTTACAACACATTTCTGAGTGCAGATATCCTAGGGAAGAAAGGCTCATGCAGTCAACACACTTCACAGGCACATCCGTCTCTTACCTCTCCATGGATGTCTGGCTCTTAGGTCACCTCAAAATAATTATTTAATATATTGACCATTTTTAAAAAATTTGAAATGGGGGTGTGGTCTCAGATTCTGCATCCAAGGAGAGTTTTCATCTGCTTCAATCACTCTGAAAGGATGTTGTGAGCCATCACATATAACTAGGAATAGCAGCAGATGACAGCACGCACTCACATTAATGAGGCACAGAACACTCCTGCTAGGGAAACAATAGGAGTCTGCAGCATGACCTACTTTCTTCTTCACTGTTATTCAGGTGTGCTATCAGTTCCAGATTTTGGGGTAAATAAGATCATTGTTTGAGTTTTGAAGGTACTGATCATTAAAAAAAGCATTTTGATTAAGGAGTATTTTTTTCTTGCATTTTAATATGTAGAGTTTTAAAGCATCTAACTAGAAAAACCTCCTGGTGAAACAGGAAAAACATCTAACCTTAGAGAGAGTGCAAAAATATGGAGAGCCCGAGGTTTTAGGGTACATAGCTTTTGTTCATGCCAACACCACAAAAGCTTGACTGCATGTATTAGCTAGGTAGAGGGATAAAACAACTGTATCGGTTTTGGTATAACATATATGAAGAGAAGCTCATATGGCCTGGTAAAATTCCCTCTTCCATTAATTTTGAGATATAAAATATGACCAAAAAATTAAATGTGAAACATTGCCATCCAGTGATGAAGATGGAAGAGAGAAATGGAGATAAAAATGGAGGGTGATGTGACTGCATCTCTTTTATTCATACTCAACTGGGACAATGATATTCAAACATAGTCAGAGTAGCATGAATTTAAAAGATCATAAAAATCAATGGGGTAAGTAAAGAAAAGGAATGATTCTACAAGCTTTAAATATTCTTACTAATGGATCATATGTTATCCACTTTCCTACATCAATGATGAACTAGTTTACTCCTAAACTGTAATGCTGTGTCCTCCTAAGACTTTCTGAATCACAGCTAACAAAAAAAAGAATTAATTTCCATAATTATTTCTGTATCTCCTTCGTTCCAGAAAAAAAAAAAAATAAAAAATAAAAAAAAAACCATCTTTGTAAGTCTTTATTTCCCAAGTAGAAAAATTCTCCTTGAAAATTTCCACCTTACATTCCCAAACCAAAAAATGTAAATTCAGTATGGAAACAAGTCATTAGTCTTTACCCACCCCAGAACATAGGTCTAATATTACTAGGGCAGGTAGAGAAGGAAAATACAAAATATACAATCCATGAAGTTCTGGAACTTAGAAGGAAGTTCTGCAGCTTCCATATAATTCAAGTTTCCACACGGAAGATGCAACTAATGAAAAATGAGTACTAACTACAAAGCCTGAAAAAGGGAGTAACAGGCTCCCAGCCATCCACAGACTGAGCAGAAAGTTGACTGTATACTAGTTATTGCTGTGAAATTAGTTGACCAAATCAAAGAAGGAAAAAAAATACAAAACAAAAGAAATATATTGATTTTGAGCCAGAAAGAATGTTTCTCTGGTCCTTTTTTTTCTCCCCAGAGATTTTAAAATTGATGTCAATTATTTTGAGCCAAGTTTCTGAATATAATAATTCAAAATCAAAATTTAAAACATTTCATTTTTTCTACTTTTTGCTCATTTTTTCGGGTGAAACCATTCTTTTCAGCCCTTAGGTTACAAACTAAAAAATCATAAATAGTATCTGTCCTTTTCGATGAGCTTTTACCACCAAATACCATAATTTCAATTTTGGATTCTGTCCCACAAGCAAACTTTCAGGTATGCTTCACCTTCCTTTTGTCTCTAATGTAAGATCACAGTGGAGGCAGAGTTAAAAATATTTGTGTCATCATTTTACCAATAACACTAAAGCCAATATTTTGTCACATAAATATTGATGTAAAACAATAAACACATTTTTCAAAGGAAGCCATGTGGCAATTTCCATTGTCTCCTAATTTATTTAAGCAAATGAAAGAACATATATTTGTCCTTTTAATAGTGTACATACATATATCTCATGCTTTTATTACATGTACTACATAAAGTTGTATTTGAATTATTTGAATTTATAATTAAATTGTTATCACAGAATCCTAGAATGGTAGGGGTTGGAAGGGACCTCTGGAGATCATCTAGTCCAACCTCCCTGCCAAAGCAGGTTCACCTACAGCAAGTTGTACAGGACTGCATCCAAGCGGGTTTTGAACATCTCCAGAGAAGGAGACTCCACAACCTCTCTGGGCAGCCTGTTCCAGTGGCCTGTCACCCTTACAGTAAATAAATTTTTCCTCATGTTTAAGTGGAACCTCCTGTGTTCCAGCTTTGGCCCATTGCCCCTTGTCTTATCGCTGGCCACCATTGGAAAGAGTCTGGCCCCATCCTCTTGACACCCACCATTTAGATATTTATAAACATTAATAAGATTCCCTCTCAGTCTTCTCTTTTCTAGGCTAAACAGGCCCTGCTCTCTCAGTCTATCTTCATAAGAAAGATGCTCCAGCCCCTTAATCATCTCAGTAGCCTTATGCTGGACTCTCTCCACAAGTTCCCTATCTCTCTTGAACTGGGGGGCTCAGAACTGGACACAATATTCCAGATGTGGCCTCACCACAGCAGAGTAGAGGGGCAGGATCACCTCCCTCAACCTGCTGGTCACACTCTTAATGCACCCCAGGATACCCCCGGCCTTCTTTCCTGGTCAACGGGTACTCCAGGGTCCTTCTCTGCAGGGCTACTTTCCAGCAGCTCAATCCCCAACCTGTACTGGTGCCTGGGGTTATTCCTCCCCAGGTGCAGGACTCTACACGTGCCCTTACTGAACTTCATCAGGTTCCTCTGTGCCCAACTCTCCAGCCTATCCAGATCTCGCTGAATGACAGCACAGCCTCCCAGTGTATCAGCCATTCCTCCCTGTTCAGTGTCATCAGCAAACTTGCTGAGGGTACACTCAGTCCCTTCATCCAAGTCACTGATGAATATCTTGAATAGGACTGGACCAAGTACAGGAACACCACTAACCACAGACCTCCAACTAGACTCTGCTCTGATGATTAAAACCCTCTGAGCTCTGCCATTGAGCCAGCTCTTCACCCACTTCACTGTCCCCTCATTTAACCCACGCTTCCTAATCTTGCCTAAAAGGATGCTATGAGAGACAGTGTCAAAAGCCTTGCTGGATTCAAGGTAGACAACACCTACTGCTCTCCCCTCATCTACCCAGCCAGACATGCCATCATAGACAGCTATCAGATTGGTCAAGCATGATTTCCCCTTAGTGAATTCATGTTGACTATTTCTGATAACCTTCTTTTCCTCTACATGCTTAGAGATGGCCTCCAGAATGAACTGTTCCATCACCTTTTGAAGGGTGGAGGTGAGGCTGACTGGCCTGTAGTTTCCTGGGTCCTCCTCCTTGCCATTTTTTAAGACTGGAGTGATGTTGGCTCTGCTCCCATCCTCAGGCACCTGTCCCATCCTCCATGACCTTTCAAAGATGATGGAGAGTAGTTTTGCAATAACATCTGCCAGCTCTCTTAGCACTGGAGGGTGCATCCCATCAGGGCCCATAGATCTTGGGGTGTCGAGGTTGGCTAAGTGGTCCCTAACTGAATCCTTCTCAACCAAGGTAAAGTCATATTATATAGAGAGTCTTATACATATATTATTTATAAATATATCTATTATATATACATAAAAAACTAGGAAATGTTAAGTATTAACTTCTATTAGAAGGCTGGATTAGAAGAAAGATCTTTATCGAGAAATAAAATGCCAAATCTCACAGAAGTGATACGAAAATACAGACATTCCTATTTCAACTGACCTTTAGATCAATTACCTTCTTCCTTTGCCCCAAGCATCTGTCAGACAGGCACTGTCACAAAACACCGTTGCTAACTTTCAGCCTTCAATTCTTCTCTCATACCATGCATTACAGTTCAGGTTACACCTACCATCCCCTGACCCATTAAAAAACTCCCTGATTTTGCCTGCAGGACACTTATTGTAGCTCTTACTTTCTTTTCTCTTCAGTATTTAAAAAGCCAGATGGTAAGAGTAACACTTAACTTTCTCTGATGTAGTTTTCTTGGATAAGAATAACTGTCAGTCTATATGTTTTTTAACAGTAAATAATGAATTTATTCAGTGCTACAGACAAACCAGACAATTTTAGACCTAATCAACAATTTCAAAACCTGCTCAGTTTTAAAGCACTTGCAGTTCTGAAAACAACTTTGACATTCTTGAATAGTGTAAATGAAAGTATTTTCTTTTTTCTTCTTTTGTCATTATTCTTGCTCACTTATCTTTTGTCTACTGCCTTATTAGAACCTGACTTTAAAGTTCACCCCAGAGTTCATTAAGGATAAAGAGATATATGCAATGACAACCTCCAATACATTGCCATCACTCACACTGACAGGACTTTTGCCTATGAGCATTTTAATCTCATCCCAAGCATCCACCAGGCAGTTGCACACAGTTAGTGAATAAAATAAAAAGTTTTAGATGAGTTTTGTGTCAAATTGTTTTACAAGCAAGGACATCATAATTTCCTGAGGAGTCAGCTTTAAGCTTTGCTCACACAGGAACATCAAAATCCAAATAACAAAATAAAGATTTCAACTCAAAGACCTGGCATAAAGGAGATACAACGTTTTTATCATGTTTGGAGTGGGACAGATATGATACAAGGTTTCGTACGGCAAAACTGTGCCTGAAGAGGGCACAGGATTTTATACCAGCCATTATCTATAAGCAGAGCAGTATTCTAAGACTTCAGGACATTAATTAGGCTGAACAACCGAATGCTTTCGCCTTGCTGCATATCTTTTTTCCAGGGACATATGTTTTCCTTGTCATTTGGCAACTTTGTGTCAAATCAACTTAACCACTACATAAATTAATTGCTATGCCATTCTGAGGTATGTTTATAAGAATAAAGAAAACTGTTGAATTTATTGGATGCCTGAAAGCACAAGCACACAAAGTGAAATAGATGAGCAGCTGGGGGACAAAAAAAAGAATCACACATAAATTAAGTATACAAATTTTCACACAACTGCCTACACGATCGCCCTGTATATCGCCTTAATATCACTTAAATAAAACAAACCATATAAAAATAAATACCTAGGAAATTATTTGTCCTTATTTAATTTCAGCAAACTGGACAGCTGGCATGCAGAGAAATGAAGAAAACTTGTGAAGTTGTATAAACTGTGGTAAAATTTGTAGGCTGGCTGACCAGCCATCCATTACCCTTTCTTTGGGAGAAGGACTCCAACAATCTGCATTTCACCCTAAAACGAAAGAGCAATCATGCTTTGTGCTGTTGTTATAGGCTACATGTGACAAGTTAGTTTACTTCTGCTAGTATCTGAAGGTGAGTTGTCACATATTAAATCAAAGTGCTTTGCTTAGAAAAGGTAATTTTAAGGTGTGACTGGGTACCAGTAACCCAAACATGAGCTTGCTAGCTCTCCATCTTTGCTGCCATGTTCATTGCGAGCCCTGGGCATCCATCTTCCCATTGCCATGGCTCATTAGATATCTTTGCTGGACATCTCTGGCTGACAAAGAGCAAGGGGTGGTTAACCCAGGGTTCAGAAGAGCAAAAGTTAATCACAATAGTTCCTAGAAGCTCCAAGGTCAGTTATGGTAGATAAAGATCACAGGGAAACCACTGAATAACTGGATAGCTATGACTAAACTTGTCTTCTGGTGCTTTGATTGCTCCTTGTAATCTGCTTGGAGCCCAAAGGTGGATTTTTAGTGGAGCTGTTTCTCCCTATACTTTTGATTAAGGGAGGTACTCTGAACATTGTCCCTGGAATAGTTCACTGATAAGGCTAATACAGGCATAGGACTTCAGGGCTTTTAAAAATTTTTTTTTATTATTATATTTATTTTTTTTTTTTAAGTCTAGCCCACAGGTGTGTGAAAGCACAGCTGCAGCACAGAGAACACCAGAATAACAGGTTGGGAGAAAATTTTTCAGTCAGTGCTGAAGACTGTTCCCCTCTTGCCCATGAAATTCACTTGATTTTAAAATGGAGCAATATGTGGCAGCTATTACAAATGCTTCCTAAACGGAGGTTTAAGATAAACAAGAAGTGGAGTTGAGAGGGGAGGGGTTCTCTCCCTTTCAGGGAAATTGAAAGCAGTTAAATTGTACAGCTTCCAGGATTTAGCTTGGCTTTCCTTTGGTTGTTTTTTTGATTGGTTGGATAGTTTGGTTTGTCTGGGAGGTTTTTGGTTTTGTTTTGTTTTTAATTTGAAAAAGAGCTCAGGAAATATGCCCTTGTGTGCACCAATTAAGTATATAAAGAATAATACCAGGGGTTTTTGTAAGTATAGTTCATCCCACTGTTATTTTTTTGCTCTAAACCCTTCAGTGTGGTTTGTTTCACATATCTCACTTTCCAGCTCAGAGAGGTTGTATTTGTCTTTCTCTAAGGGGAGTACAATGACTTTCTAATTACCTGAGAGACAGATGAAAATTATTGTAACTGGCCAGGTATACAGTTTCATGCCCTAAAATATTACTATCAATTAAAAAAAAAAAATAATCTAGATTTAATTTTTAAGAAACTTGAACAGGCATTAAGAATACACCTATATCTCTGTTCATCTTCTGTGATCTAATGTGAATATGGTTTTGTAGGCACAGCTACACTTTAAAAAAAGATATGATAAGAATGTCTAGAAAAATCACACTTTGCTTTCCCTTTAGATACATGTTAGTATTACAATCCCAGCTATTTGCAGAATGAAAGCTTTAAAATGTCAATTGTGTGTGTAAAACAAGGTAAAAATGTTTTGATGGTATTTTTGAATATTATAAACAATCTTAGTCACAACATTTAGAAAGCCAAATCAAGACAGCATTTAAGTATTACTAGCGTCAAAATGTTAGCTCTGTGAAAATGGATATATGTGGTAATATTGGCGACATCTATTTTACTTTTCCTTGTGAAACATTTTTAGCCTGCAGAACCCTAGTCTTGCTCTCTTTTTCGTAGTCGTGAGAGAGGGAGGGGGGTTATGAGCTGTCTAAGAGCCCAACCAGACATTGCCTTCTCTGTCACTGGTGTAAAATAGAGTAACTTAAGGTGATTAGCTTTCCTCAGCTGAAGTAGTCTTTGTTTCTAGATAGCTTAATGTTTCCAGTGGCCAATTTCCTCTAGAATATCAATTTCCCATAAGCAGGAATAAAACATATGTTGAAGGAAATAAAAGAGATGAAGCTTTTAGAATGAATCATCCACTACATACTGATGGCAAGTTTAAATCTTTATGTCCAGATATAACCGTCTATCTCACGTCTTTTGCAGTGATAACAGTATGCAACAAACCTTTTTTGTTTGGTTGTTTTTTCACTCAAAGAATTTTTAAGAGTTTCTAAATAATGTAAGATTAGACCTGGTCAGGAAATTTTCAAAGCAAAATGACAATTCTTGAAAAAAACCCCTTGACCCCTATTCTTGTCCAAACCAGGAAGAGAAAGAGGAGCAACACACTATAATATGATACTAATACTCAGGGTATTTTCAGATCATGAGACTAAAACTAGTGATCCAAGTGAAAGACGAGACTATAGACTACTATGAAGCATGTCTGAATCAATAACTCCCATTAAAGCATTTGCATTTTGCATATAAGAATGACAGGTTAATTTAGGCAAACAAGGGAACTAGACTAGTCCTCTGTTTAATGCACGGAGACTGTGAGAAACTGGGGCTCCTCCAAAATTTTTTTCTGTAACATACATTAGAAAAAAATTGACAAAATGACATAAATTCTCCTCAACTGAGACCAATAAACAAGTTTTTCTTCCTACGTATCCTAACCACAGAGCATTAGCATCAGGTTCCTTCACTTAGTGGAGACATACACTGTAAACACTTCATCGAATTGTTTGGAAAAAAACAATCTAGTAATCTGGGCCAATTTTTTTTTTTTTTTTTAAAGTATTTAAAAATTCACTAACATATAATCTCCAAAATAAAACTAGCTGTAAAATGCTCAAAACCAAAAAAAAAAAAAAAAAAAAAAAAAAAAAAAAAAAAAAAAAAAGGACTATATTATTACTCATGTCCTAAGATAAACATAGCACAAAATTAAAACAAGACGAAAACAAAAGTATGGACATTTAGTTTATATATGTTTGTATGTGAACTGCCTGAAAAGTTGAAAAATACTACAGAAAAGCCTATGTCCTCCATGAAAAGTTACATGTTTTACTGAAATATTTTCCCTGTCCCAGAGATCCAGCAGGAAAAAGGAGAAGTATCCGTAGAGAATTAGCTCGCAATTGTAATAATGGAACTAATACTGAAAACAATTTACCAGAATCATTCCTGTTCAAGATTTCTATTTCTCTACCCATTTTGTACTAATCAAATGTAATACAACTCACGTGATTGTTTTCTAACTTGAGTCATTTATATTTCAAACAAGGTTTATTCTGCAAGTAAACAAAGAAAGTGAGCAACAGAAAGAAATATAGAAAAATCACTGACCAGTAAAGAACTGCCTGAACTAGTTTTATAGTTGAAATTTACAGAGAATTATAAAACTGTCTTGAATAGTACTGAAGATGGGTGGAAGACTGTAAGAGGCAAGATTCAAGAGTACAAACTAGATTAAGAATCAGAAGGCATTTATTGAAATCCATGGTTAGGAAACACTTTTCTATGTAACGTTGACACTTGATATAAAACCCACCAAATGGACATGAATTATTCCCATGTAGCATGTAAGTATTAGGAGCAATATTCAGAGATTCTGCATTATTCAATATCCTTAGAAAGATGAAAACTTTGCAGGACAGTAAGAAAATAAACACATAAAGTATCTAAAGAGAGAGGGGAAAGATTGAGAAATCTGAATAACTTCCAAAAATGCCTTAGACAATACTAGTCCCCTACAAACCTGCAGCCTCAAGTGTACTGATGTGCACAACTCCCCTGGATAGCTCGGCTATCAAATCAACATCAACATGTTTTCTCTACAAACCCCACTCTACAAACCAGTACCTGATTTCTGAAAAATAAGAATATTGTATCAATCCAGACCTGATTTCTTTATAATAAATGGGAATTCTATGTACCTGCCCAGAGCTCAACAAAAGGCCCAAACACAACCCAGAAGCAGGAGCAGCTTGCAAGAATGGACCCTGGCTTCTCCTGCAAGTCATTCTCCTCTCAGCATTTAAAGGGAGTGGGGGAAGCCCATATCCTACTACTAATTAGCAAAAATATAAAAGGAAACAAAAATTTGCTAACTGGGCATTTCTAAATTCAATCAAGGATAAGAAAAATCATTACTTCAAGAAGTAGATTTTGAGTACATTTATGCATGCACTGTTTCATTTTTGGAAAGGTCAATTAAATGTCAAAAGTGTAACAAAAAAAAGAATTTATTTAACGTTCAGCAGTTACAGCTTGCCTGTTGGTATACATCACATCTAATTATGAACTTCATAATCATTTCAGAAAATAAATTAATAAAACATTTACAAAATATATTCCGTATAACAGTCCTGACTAGATTTTAAAAAATACTTTCAGAAATACAGTGAATTGAAAATTGACTTATTTAAGGTGTTTTGATTTAAAGGAATAAAGTGTCAGCAGACAAAATATCTGATAAATCCCTGGAATACTCATTAAACCTTGTAAGATATTACCATGAATGAATAAAACAGGCCACCACAATATTTATGAGATTATTTTTCATTCTGGATTAGCTATATCTACTGTTAAAGGATTTTAAAAATAGTAAATGCATCCCTGTGAAATCTGCTTTATAAAAAGAAAAATGCATATTTTGGAAACTGTGATGCAGATTCTGGCAAGCTGGCAGTAAATGCTGGCTGTTTGCTCTACAGTAGTCAATTAATACTGTCATTATTAAAAAAAATATCTCTACCATATTTTCCTACTTGAAAATATCCCATGAATCATAGATAAAAAGCTAATTTTATATTTTATAAATCATTCTTTTCAAAGTTACACTGTGTACAAAACATATTGTGAAGGACCAAGTTCTCATATCTTTTGAGGTCCCTTCCAATCCCTAACATTCTGTGATTCTGTGATATCCTCATTCTCATTGAATATCTTCTTTTTGGTCGTTCATGCAGCAAGGTGACATTAAAACAAAAGAAAGGATATTGAAACCTGGCCCCAAAGGAATTAAATCATTGAAGCAGCAAGACAGCCTTCAAATGGGCTAGCAGGGAGCCAATAAGAAAGTAGACACTTATCAGTCAGCAAGATAAGTCAACCTTGCATTCATTTTACTAATGGTAACTTAGTATTCCTGGATTTTTCAGAAGACTGAAACTGTTTCATTTCTAGTCCTTGCAAAAAGAATTTGTTCACTTTTTTGGTTTTGTGCTTATGGAAGTAATCTAGCCTTACCCTAGGGAAAAAACTTCTATTATTTTATAGAAATTACAGGCAACAAAATGCCTTTTATGTTGTGAATTAGTGGACTTTCAAACCTCCAAAGCAATGTCAGCTCCTGCAAGATGGCCAAGAGTAACAGTAGTCACCCAGAAAACTCTAAATTCCTCAGAACTGTGACCAACAGCACTGTGGATCCCTCTAACCATTGCAGAAGGGTCATCCACAGGGCCCTGGGTTTGTTGGAGCAATTGTACCTAATTCACTGAAGCACAATATTAATTAAAACGTAGAAATAGTTCTGACTGACCACCCCACAACCAATTTTAGGAAGTTATTTAGGGTTTACTCTCAGTGAAAACTTTCATTTTTTTGTTTATTTGTTTGCATAAAGGATCACTTACTTTAAAACTTCAGTATGAATTTTAAAGGTTTAAAGTTGAGAAATCGTGGAAATAATGATTCTAGTAGAGCACATTAGTGAATAAGTACGCCCAAAATTGGCTGATAGCTTGCATATGAGCTAGTGAAACTGAGGCTATATTGATTGCATTTTCATTGAGACAAAAGAGAAGGCCTTGGAAGAATGCAGTCTAGTATCTTTATATTGACAGATTTACTGGTACACCTAAATGTAAGACTAACTACCTGTGAAGTTAAACTTATTGAGTTTGAAGTTGTTTGGTAGCCAAGGAGAAAATTTTTCATTCATTTCACCAAGTAGAAGTAGATTTCCAAGGTACCAGAGAGCTTATCACATCAGCAAGCAGGCAAGAGAAGTACAGAAGTCATCTGTTGGCTTTTTTCCACCTGCACTTTTCCAGTACCCAGCTGTTTTAGCTTGACAGTAACTTTGCCATATTTTGATCTTCAGAATGGTACTACATATACCAAAATCAGATTAACTGACTTTTGCCATAAAAGGGAATAGAGTGCCATGAGGGAACAGAGTGCACTGTCAGCAAGT
>NW_010286586.1:0-12168 GCF_000700745.2 Antrostomus carolinensis
CCCCCCCTTTAAAGCCTTTATGGTAGACTGGACCAAGGTAGTGAGAGCCTACACTTTGTGGGCTCACTGGGCTTGCCTGATGGTGGTGGTGGGGCTTTTCTTGTGTATTAAGTGTGAGGTTAGGATTGCTTGTGAGCATTACCTGTTCAGCACGGCTGCATGGCATGTGGCTGCACGGCCGCTTTTCTTTTGGAAAGCGCTTCATGTAAGTAGTCTTTGCATTCTACTGCTTCAAATGAAAGAAGGTTGCATTGTAACACTTCCTTATACTGACAGTGTTCAGAAGTGGATGAATTGGTGTATGTTTGTGCGAGTCTGTCTTGCAAATCATATTTATTTTATCATCTGTAGTTCATTTGTCATTTAAAAAAAATGCTCGTAGAGATTCTGTAACCTGTGTCAGTGCCTTGTGTCACGTGTCATGCTACTGTTCCTCCCACAAAAAGTATTTTGCTATTTTTTAATATACAAATTTTATATTAAAGAAAAAATTTAGTATTGATGTGAAAGTTCATTTGCGTAGCAATGCTATGATGTACTTGCTGGCTAGGTGCTGAGCACAGGTGTTTCTGTCCAACCGTCTTGTAAAAGCACCGGGAACCACTGATGAACCCAAAAAGGCTGAGTCAGATGCTAGAAAAAAGGTAAAACTAGCTCTAGCCATTTTCATGCACCATTCAAGAACGTGCAGTCACTTAGAGGAGATAATGCTATGCTGGGTCTGGGTGAAGGCAGCAGTTCTCAGGTAGAACTGCTTCTCTACCTGTTCATCCATTTCTCTGCTGACTAGTTTGCCAGTTATTTTAAATGCAGTATTTCTAGATGGAAATTTCTAATTTACAGTAGGAGGCAGACATTTTGGAGATGCCTTTGTAACTGTGAGGTTGAGCTTTCACATTTATATTAAAAAAAAAAAAAAAAAAGTTGCGTTGTTAACCCCCCCACCCCCCCCGAAAAAAAAACCACAAAAAAACCAACGTTGTGTACCTGAAATGTGCTAAATAGCAAATTTGTAATAGGCTGTTCTGGTAAAAATTGTTCAATTGGGAAAATGGTAAAGAATTTTATGCATTTTTTTAATTGTTTGCATGATGATTTTTTTAGTACCATTGCAGAGGTGAGTAATGTGAAAGGACAGAGCTCGGAATGCTTGCCTGTAAGTGCATGACGTGGAAGGGCCGGGTTACACTCCCACAGACTCAGTGTATGCTAAAGAACGTAACACACCTATGGCCTTTCCCCAGGGTTGCTTCAGAATGCATCTGTTGTGAGGTCTAAATTAGCTGTTTGGAATGGGTAACAGCAAAATGGTTTTGTGCCTGTCTTCTAAACCAGCTTGAAGCAGATTTCCCTGTATGGAACCTTTCTGCAGTCATTAGGTACTCCAGTAGAGGAATGAGGGCATTAGTGCTGTAAGTGTTCTTTCTAGAAAACGTGGTTATTAAATGCACTGGAACTATTTCTGATCATCCTACCAACTTCTTAAAAAGTATGGAAAAAATAATCTCAAATAGTAAGTAATTGCAAATGTTTCTTTTATACTGCTGCCTTACTGCCTGTTACTACCTCATTTTATTAATTTTAATTTCCCCCCCTCCACTTAGTGCTTGGTTGTCTGGATATGAAAGCCCTGTGGTATCTCGCATTAACACAAGGATACAGGACCTCACAGGACTGGATGTCTCCACAGCAGAGGAACTCCAGGTAAACTGATAGGACAAGTATGGTGGTGAATGTAAACTGGTGAATTTCATTTTGGATGGCTTTGTGTGCAGCACTGTGCTCACTCAGGGGGGTGCTGGTGAGGTGGCCACAGATGGTCTTTCTGCTCAGCTGAGTTGATGGCTGGTTTGATTTGAGGCCAGGGAGAAATGAGTGGGGTTTTTTTACAAGGAGGAAGAAAGTTGTCTTTGCAGAGTAGCACTCACTTTAGTGCAAAATAGCTTTCTGTTGCTAGAAGGAAACAGTCATAACTGAAACTCCTGATGTTTGTTGAAGTGGATGTGTAATTCCATTTCATTTATACTAATAAAACTGAGTTTCATTGCTGCAGGGTCAAACTTTGTGGCTGTGGTGATAGTAAAAAGTTTAGCTTGAGTGCTGCTTAAGGAAAGGGGCAGAGAATGGGTGTTTAGATTTGTCATCCCATCCTTGGTGCTAAAAGGCCAACAGTGTGGCTGATGTCTCTGTAATGTAGGAAAGACTGATTGTACATGTAACTTGAGTAAATTTTATTTTAGAAGTATTTACTTCTATTCATTTGCTTGGGGCTTTTAAATGAACAGCTGCTTCACTGATTCAGAGAAAGCATGAATACCTAGAAAGCAGGACACCTAGAAGGTGGTTCCTGAAAGCTGCTGTGCTACTCCATCAAGGCTCTTGATGAGAAAATGCCCAAGCATGTGGTTGAAAATGGAGGTCATGAATACATAGAAATGGAAAAAAAAAAACAACAAAAAACCCGCCCAAAAAATCAGTCAGCAAAAAGGACACTGGAACCTCTTTATTGACATAGAGATCAAAAAGTGATTTAAACTTGAATGATGTAAAAAGCTTCCGGACCTATTTTGAAGATAATATAGCCTGTAAAGTTCCTGTAGAAGAAAAATGCTTTTTCCCCCTGGGTTAGTACGAGATTCCTTACCTGGAGTACACTGCATCTTGCGGTGCCAGTCTTGGATGTGCTGCTGCTCTTGTAGCCAAACATCCTGGGTCTCCTCTGAGACTGTGGCTGTCTAGGCCTTGAGGAGTTTCAGAGGTTTCATGGTCAGGTTCTGTCACCTGAGAGTCATTGATCAGACAGCAGCAGGCACTCTGAAATGGGAGAATATCTTCAGTGTTCAGCTGGGGGTGGACAGAAGCGCTTTCAAGGAAAGGTGGCCCTGGGGAGGGGAAGGCTCAACTGCGGCTTTGTCAGGGAGCCGGTGGCCAGTGGAGAACTGCAAAGGCAGTACTGAAGGGCTGAGACCCTAAAGCTCAGGGTCAGGCTCTGGCTCTACACTGGTGAGGAGTCTGGGTGAAGTCAGAGCTGTCTGTGGGACTTTGCTGCATACAGTACAGTTCAGCTGGCAGAGACTTGTCATTTCCTATGGCTTGATTTATCTATCAAAAGGTGAGGGTCAAATTTTTGTCTGGATAAAATGCTGCTTTACTGGATTTTGTGCTTCTCCTTTCACTGTAGGTAGCCAACTACGGAGTAGGAGGCCAGTATGAGCCTCATTTTGATTTTGGAAGGGTAAGTCCTGTTTTCTGTTTCCACCTCTTTCTTCTTCACAAGCACTGTGTTTCTCTTTTTCAGGTGGCAAATTATGGAGTGGGAGGCCAGTATGAACCCCACTTTGACTTTGCACGGGCAAGTAAAGAGATGGAGGAGAGATAGTCGCCTGGCGAAGCCTGGGCCTCTTGGCCGTGGCACAATTTGTGTTCTTTAATGTGTATTAAATTTTGTAGCTCTTCAGCTTTTCTAATCCATGTTAGTGGAGAAAGCCCTTTAAACCACCAGCTGAACTGATGAACATTTTAGGCATTGCAGAGCAACAAGGCTTTTCATCAAAAATGTAATTAAAAAAGAATTATTCTAAGGCAATGAGTGATAGTTCTAACAAAGCGAAGGGCATTAGCTTTGTTCTAAAGCTGGAGAAACATTTACAGATATTCTAGCTGGCCAGGATACTGCCACATAAAGCTGTTTTGTTTAAAATCACTGAAGGATATACAGCTAAACTGTGTAAAAACTCGGTGTATATCCTGTGCTCCTGGCACGTGCAGCAGATGATGGTGGCACCAGCTAACACGCATCCACACACTGATGCTACCACAGCTGTGTCTGCAGTGCAGAGCGTTGCTGAATAAGGCAAACGCGGCTGCCTGGGTTAGAGCTTAATGCCCTCTTCTATGAGAAAGGCTTTGTAGGCAGCGTAGGAAAACGTGCATTGCAGCTTACCGTGCAGGCCTGCGGTGTGGAGAGAGAACTTCTTTCCCCAGAGCCAAGATGCAGGTGTTCTGCATGCTGTTGAAAAAATTTTGAAAATCTAAGAGCTCTTTGTACTGTGGCTGACATGCCGATTGATTGCTTCCGGACTCTTGGAACTGGAAAAAGCCTACCATGGTCTTCTCATCTCACCATCCTTATTTATTGATTTAAATTCCCAACCTATTTCTATTCCAGCTTAGATGGCAGACTGCTGGAAATAATGCCACTGAATTCAGTTGGTTATTTATTGGGCATACTTACGTGTGATTTAACACCTTCAGATTAACCTTACACTGTGAATCCAAGCCACCAGTTATTAATCAGAATCTCTGCTCTGTCTAAGCACATGCTCAAAAGCAGTGCAAACAATCAGCAGGTTGTGTTTGGAAATGCAGGGGTTAATGGTTCTGGAGGAATGATTGCCAAAAATTTAGCACACCCAATGAGGGGTCACAGGGGGTGGGCAAAAGTTCTTATCTCATCTAAATGGGTTTTTCTTTTTTTAAGTCAACTGATAAAAACTTCTTAGCTGGATCTCTGGGCTAGTTTGTGAGCCTGTTCCAAGTGCGCACTCTGCTTCTTCCCAGCAAACCTGGGGCTAAAGAGCTGCCCTCGCTATTTCTCATCTTGGCCAAGGACAAGAGGGAATAAGTGAGTGTAATTAAATAATTAAGGTTGTGGCTGTGATGAGAATTTATATACTCATTTTTCAGGCAGTACAGCTGTTCTTACCCATTATCAATTTGGGCTTATGCCTCCCCTGTCCTACTGAATTTTAAAAGACTTGCTTTATTTAAATTAATAGGTACACTCATTGCATTCTCCCCTCCTTCCAAATAGAGGGATTGAATTAATTTTTCTGCATGAATTTGCTGCTGGCTCTGCAGCTGTATGTCATTGGCTCCTCTCAATAATCCAAATGAAATGCTTATTAAATCTGTTTGCTTTTATTCACAGAAAGATGAGCCAGATGCTTTTAAGGAATTGGGAACAGGCAACAGAATTGCTACTTGGTTGTTTTATGTAAGTGATATATTTCTGTCATGTGCTAGTGCCAAAAATACCTATCACTGCATATTCTATACCCTTCAATGATTTCATTACATTTTTTTTACTGAAGTGACTTGCAAATGAAAGCAGGCACTAATTTAGCAGTAATACATATGGGTTATCTTCTTACCCATAAGTCATGGTTCTTCCTTCTGTTTTTAAGGAGGGTTTTTTTTCCCTTCAATGGTGAGCGTCTGCTTAAATTAGTTGACTGTCTATTCATTTTTAGATCTGCATCAGTATTTGTAGCAGGCTCATTGCCAAAACATTTGAGCGTGTACCGTTCAGGGACGAGGCTGGCTGTTCCGCTTTGAACAAAGTGGGTGGGTTTCAACCTTATTTAAGGCTGTTAATCACACAGCCTTTGCTCACTAATTGGGAGGTAGAAATTCAGTTGTTTTATAACCTAATTCTGTTTTACTAAAACGTGACACTTGGGAATGTATCAGCTTGCAACTTACCTGTGCTTTTCCCCACCTTTCCAGATGAGCGATGTGTCAGCAGGGGGAGCTACTGTCTTTCCTGAAGTAGGAGCTAGTGTTTGGCCCAAAAAGGTAAGCAGGGGTTTTATCCAGCGTAACCACTCCTCTCTCCACCTCCTCAAAAATACAACAGATGTATAAATGTTTAAAAAGAAGCTTTAACATGAGTTTATATAAAGAAGATTAGAGCGCTGTCTGGGAGCACAGAGGTACTTAAAATTAAGTGAAGTGACTGGAGTAGCACTGGTGATTCCAAGGGTCGCTAATGTTCTGCATCTTAACACGTAGTTACATTTATGATTTACCTGCTTCCAATGCACACAGACTTTGCAAAACATTACAATGCTTCAAAACACATTTTGAAAATACTCAAATCTGTAAGTAGGTTTAGTTTTGAGGTGGCTGTAGGGAATCCTCCCTGAAACTCTGTGTTCCTCTGACTTTTTTCCCCTCACTTTTAGTAAATTATCTTGCTTTCTAAAACTGGTCAGAGTTGAATGAAACTGGCTTAGGGCTTAAAGAAAATTAACAGCCAAGTATATACAGACACAGAATGAGTCAGAGGAGGCTCCTTGTTTAAAAAGGCAAATGTTAGAATATGGAAGAGAGCCTTCAATTTAAGAGGAATGTCTGAAATACAAATACACATACCTTTGCCTTATTGTTAAGTAAGTTGCTGTGAAAGCATGTTTCACACAGAGCAAAACACTGAGGGTTTCCACTGCAATTTCCAGGGAACAGCTGTATTCTGGTACAATCTCTTTCCAAGCGGAGAAGGAGATTACAGCACGCGGCATGCAGCCTGCCCAGTACTAGTTGGAAACAAATGGGGTAAGTACCCCTCACGTTGTTCTCGGTGCCTGTGACCTGGAGGTCTAGGGCTTGTTGGTTTCCTTTTTCCTCTGGACTTCATCATAGAATAAAAAGCAACAAGAAATTAGGTCCTTTATAAAGAAATCTACTTTATATTTATATCTCCTTTATACCTCTCTCAATAGTAGCATATACTAGCATATTTTGTTATATATCTAAAATACACATCATGCTATATCTACTTGAATAGTCTTTCATACCTTTGCAGCTCTTGGAAGGTTTTTTTCCCTCTTGGATTTATTAGTTCAACTCCACATTTGTGTGTGTGTGTGTGTCTATGTGACAGTTTAACTTATCTGGCAGCCAAACAAGACACAGCCATTCGCAGCATCCCCTTCCCCCCCTCAGGAAATTGGGGAGAGAATTGGAGGGGTAAAGGTCAGGAGACTTGTAGGTTGAGATAAGAACAATTCAATAATTAGAGTAAAAATAAAATTAAAATAATGAGAATAATAAGAGTAATAATGATAACAAATATATATATATATATATGATGCATGATACAGAGTACAATTGCTCACCACCCGCTGATAACGATCCCAGAGGAGCAAAAAAGATCCCCGAAAGTGAAATCACAATCCCAGAAAAGTGAGCCCGAGCGATTCCCGAGAGAGTCCCCCCCTTTCTGGTCAGCCCCGGTTAATACACTAAACATGACGTGATATGATCTGGAATATCTCACTGGCGTATCCAACTGTCAGTTCTGGGTGTTACTGACTACTACACTTTTCTTCTCTGCTCCCCCTTCCCAGTCCTCTCTTCTTGGAAACTGCCCAAGCACAGAGTCCTTGTACCTTATCAACATTCCTCCTCATAACAATCCTCACTGAAACCAAAACACAGGGCTTTCTAGCTAAGAAGAAAATTAACCCTATCCTAGCAAAAACCAGGACAGTGTATCAAAATACTTCAGACAATTAAGATAATGCTGTGCTTAACTGAAACCTGACCAATAGCCAATATTTAGCTTAAATAGTAGCACGAGCTAACCAGGTGCAGTGATCAGATACCTTTGTGTCTTTGCAGTATCCAATAAATGGCTCCACGAGCGGGGACAGGAATTCCGAAGGCCGTGCACTTTATCGGAGTTGGAATGATGCAGACTTCTCCTTTGTCTCTTCTGTATTTGTGTAAAATGCACAAATCTTCTACAGTTTACAATTGACTAACACTCCACTACAGGTTCAGTCTTCAGCTACACCGGTGTTTCATCTGTGGACAAAACAAACATGCTTTTAGTTCCCTCTAAAATATCCCCTTATGATTTTTGAACAGAATATATTGATTTTTAAGGTCTATGAGTGTTACAGGAAAAAAAAAAAAAAGGACAAAATACAGATCAGGGCCACAACTAACAGTGGTGTTGTGTGTGGTGTTCCCTTCACCATAGCCCCTCCAATCAGCATGGAAAGCCAGTGGTTGTTCCCTTTGTCCTCCTTGCAACTGTCAGTGTGCAGAGGGCGGGATGATGTAGTGGGAGGGCTCCCTTCTAAGGAAGGCTGAATTAAACCAGATCGTCCTCATTTTCCAGACATTTGGCTTCTTGCTTTTTTGGAGTGCCTGCCCACTGCTGTTGAGAACAGTGGGCATGGTTGGTGTTTCTCTGGGGAATGGGTTATGTTTTAGCCTGTTTTTCTACTTCCACAAAACCCCTGATTTTTCACCTGTCTTCCTTCTCAGCCTCTGTGGTGAATTTGGCTTTTTACCTTGAAAATGTGAGTCAGTAGTTACATACACATAGAGGAGATGCTGCAGCAGTGTTGTGTCAAACACAGGCCTGCATCAGAGCAGCCTGACAACAACCACAGCCCCTCTTCCTTTTTTTTTGTTTTGTTTTTTTTCTTCTTTAATGTTTGTCCACATAAACAACTGCTACTTTTATTCTGTCTCAGTAGTCAACTCTTACATCTGTTCCTTTGGCAGTGGGGATGGGAATGTTACCATCTTCATTAATCAAAAGTCTTTGTGCCTTAGGACACTGGAATTTCAAATTGGTTATTAGACTTCAGGTGATGAGGCAATACATAGTCCTCACAGAATGCTCCCCACCCTCATCCTCCCAGTCCTCAAGGTTTTGTGAGCAATAGAGGGCCTATTTATAATCCTAAATCTTTTATAGATGCTTTTTATTTTGCAAATGTTTTTTTCTGCTGCAAATGCTGACTTGCCTTTAGCCACAGGGCAACTCTTTGCACAGGATGCCAGAGAAGGCGCCTGCTCTGGAGGGTTTGGTGTTGCTCACCTTGCGGGGCTGCCTCCCCTGCAGCGACGCATCTCACACTGCCTCCCCTCTCCTTCGCTGGCACTGGCACTTGTGAGTTGGCGCTGGGAAGGGGCCTCCTCCAGAGGCTTTGGTGCTGCTCTTCCCACGAGTCAGGGCTGGAGCCGTTCTGATTTGAGCCATCCACAATGAAAAAGTGTCCCCAAAGTCAGCGGTCCCCGCACTGGAACAACTCGCTCACAGTGACTTTCAGGGATCTTAGTTTGTGACGAGTCATCCTTACGCTGAGATGAAGTTGAAACCTCTGAGGGAGATGAGACTGCGGCTGCTGTAGCTGTTGAACTCTTGTTCTGCTCGACAGATTCCTGTGGGAGGAGTAATGGCTGTCCTCGAGCTACGCAGCGTCGGGAGAGGCTGCAGGGAGGTTCGCTTTCCTAAGCTGTTTCTCTTCAACAGCAGGATTTTTAGCAAAATATCAAAATATTCCACTAGCAGGAGGACAAGAATGAAAGTGAGCTACACCAGACTCTACCTAAGCAGTCTGATTTTCTGGATTATGATGGTTTTACTCAATTAGGAGTCAAAGCCTGAAGTCTTTACCAAGGAAAAAATTCCAATTTTAATTAATTGGGTTTTCGGCCTCAATAAAATCTTGAAAATTGAGCCAAAAGGTAGAAGAGACCAACTGTTAACATGATAGAAATACCTCTGGAATACTGAAAATGCAGTTTAAGGTACTATATTTTGAGAAGCTGCATACTTTCAGAAGACACTTTAAAATCTTTGCTGGAAAATGTGTTGTTAAATTTCTACTGAGCCTTTTAGCAATGGGACCTACGTAACTGTCTTGAGCCCTGCCCCTTCTCGCATTTTGCCTGTGCCTTTGGCAGATGTGAAACAAAGTCCATCCAGAACTTAAGAGAATAATTTTTTTTTTTTTTTAAATCAGAAATAGTTCCACCTCATGTCTGTACCACTCCTTTATTCATAAATAGCTGGTACACTAGAGCAGTATCTGATACAAATCAATTCACCAAAGAAATGGGTTATCAGAGCATAGTTTTGATTATGCAGTTGTAATAATAAAAAAACCCCAACCCTTAACATTTCTACTTACCTGGGTTTTCTCCCTTTCACACAGTGTCATTCATCTCCATTCCTATCTGTGGCTTTCTCCTTCCTATCTTTACTTTCTTGAGCTCCAAAAAGGTAACCCTGGCTGCAGGTGAGTCCTGCCACTTCCCTGCAAGTAAAAATAAAACAAACAACGTGGTGTTGGGAGTCTTAACGTTGGGGCATTAATTTTCTCTCAGTAGCTCCAAGGCATCTATAAATGCTTACAGAAAAGCCAATCCTGTGTGGTTAACAAGCACAAAAAAAAGAAATCAATGTATTGCCACCATGAACACCTTCAGAAAACAGCATCTGGTGTTGCTATTACAAAGAAGCTGTTATATTTTTTGGGTTTTTTTTTTTTTTCTAAAGTGAGGAGTTACTTGACACATGAAAATAATTAGAAGGTAAACATTGTAGAATTTATGTAAGGTAGGTGAGAAATACTGAATAAAAAGTGTCGGTGAAATTAAATGCTGAATGTTGAATGAAGAAAAGCAGGGCTGCAAACAATGCAAAGTCACAGTTGTGGTATGTTAAGCCAGGGCTGTGTGGTGTTCGGTTTGGGTTTGTTCTGTTGGTTTTTTTTTCTCTTTTCCTCCCATCTCTGTTCAACCACCACCAAAAGATGAACGACAAACTTGAGAGAAGTTGTGGAATGTCTGGGGAAGTTTCCTAAACACTTCATTCCCTCACCTCAACTACCATCGAGTACTTCCAGTGTTAAACGGTACTGTAAGAAAGGTCTCTAAGAGGCATCGCCTGGGGACTAAAGATGTTGCAGTGAGTGACTTTTTAAAGCAGTGAACTACTCAATGACTTGGGGTTCTTTGGGGAAGAAAAATAGTTTGCCTTTTGACAGTGGAAAATTTCACTTGGTTTAAGGGAAAAAAAGGAAAAAAAAAGCGCCACCAAACCTGAAAACTTCAACTCAAGTCTGCTGAGGCATATCACACGGAAATGTTCCAGGTTATTAGAAGAGAAAGGGTAAGCTGATTCTTTTTAAGCTGCAAACAATCTGTATTTCCTCTTTCTCCACTGCAGTAGTGTCCATGCACCTAACACTAAATGTGTCGGGGACTGCACAGCTGCTGCTGCCGCTGCCTTACCCCTTCATTTCTCAAAGGGCTTTTGGATCAAGAGCGTGGCTCCTGTGTGAATCTAGTGTTGTATTAAAGATGATTGAAAACTGTTCGGCTCACGGTGACTTGACAACTGAGAAACTGCCTTACTGTTAAATTTTTGTAATAAAATTTTTAATGTAAAAAAAGGGGGGGCAGGGCTTAAAATAAAAGCCACTGCCATTAGCAGTGAAAAATCCTTCACAACAAACTCTCCTCATCTACGGCTGTTGTAAATCTGATCACACAGGTATTTTTTTATCACTATCTGTGTTCCTGGAAACTGAACTCACTTGTTTCACTTCATAATCTAGGCAGGTAGGTGCGGAAGATGCTCATACCACAGATTACCATTAAACAAGTTCTCAGACCCAAACTTTGTGTCCCAGTTGGAAACTGAGCACTAATGGGCTGCAAAACGGGTGGGGGGGCAGCTAACGCTGGGCTGAAAGCATGTTGTGCACAGAAAGGCACTGAAGTGCTCTGGGGAGGAGTGAGGCTCAGCCCCTCTGTCTCCCTGACACACTGATTTATGGCAGTAGCTGGTGTGGGATTTAATAGTGACATGGGAACCACACAAGCTCCTGGCTTGAAACTCAAAACAAGCAAAGCAAAGGGTCAGCTGCTAAGAGACCCTTTTCCAGGCATGACTAATACGTCCATTTCCTGAAGCCAAGAGGTCAAACAACTAATTAATCTGGATGGTTCTAGGGAGGGGAAGAAAGATCAGACTATCCTGTGACACAGAGGCCAACAGCATGAGAGGGGGACGGAGCACTTACTTACATGTAGGAAGGTCAGGCTGATGTCTTCCATAACCAAGATGTGTGCACTTTACACACTACAGCTGTTCTGTGTTTCACTCTTTCGAAACGGCAGCGCTCGTACTTAATTTGTGGCTGTTGGGAACCTGCAAAACAGCAGAGCAGGGGCTGGTTAGAAGCCTCGATCCTTTTGCCTGTGGAATGGAGCGTTTCCCTGCTTGATACAGCACTGGGCTCGTGGTTGGGGATCTGCCCTCCCTTCCCCACGCAGCCCACAGACACAGCTCATGTGCTTGCAGATTTGGCAGTCACAGGATAGGAAATAAGTCTAAAGTGTACCAGTATAATTTTGTAAATGTGAACCAATTCCATCCCCAGCTATGCTGTTCATGCTGCTAAACTGCTGCCGTGCTGCTCTCAGTGAGGTAGGCCAATGCCAGGAGAACGTGAGTAGCCGGGTGGCTCTGTCCTTTCAGAGCACTGGGCTTACTCCAGCCCTCCAAGCTTTTTGGGGTGTTGTGCACTGCCTTCCAGCCACTGGCCCTGGGGACACCACTGCCTTGCCCCAGGC
>NW_010286586.1:12299-56811 GCF_000700745.2 Antrostomus carolinensis
GAGCGTTCCCTTAAGAGACAAGCGAGGGGCTGCTCTGCCTTCGTGTGGCCTGAGGCACCCACCTAGGATTTCAGGGGGGCCTATGTGGCCTTTGCCACCTCCCATGGAGGAAGGTGAGAATTGTGGTTCAATCTTGCTTATGCACTGTAGTTTCTCACCATCCTACCTGGGTATCCAGGGCTCTTCCAGGACCACTGCAGCTGGAGTACAACCATGGCAGGAATCCTGTCTGGGGAGGAACTGTGAGCAGTTGCAGCTAAACAAGGCAGGGGAGGGAAAAAGGCCTGTGAATCACCACAGGGCTGGACGAGAAAACGAGAAAGGAAAGGGTCTGACAGTATCAGTGCCCATGGATGGGGGAAGGCAGCACAAGGCTGAAGTGGTCTGTCCAGGGACTCCCGGAGAGACCGGACCAGACTGCAAGTGCAGTCCCCCTGAGAGAGGGCCTATAACCACCCACCCATCCTCCTCCAGCGAAAAAGGCCTGTGAATCACCACAGGGCTGGACGAGACAACGAGAAAGGAAAGGGTCTGACAGTATCAGTGCCCATGGATGGGGGAAGGCAGCACAAGGCTGAAGTGGTCTGTCCAGGGACTCCCGGAGAGACCGGACCAGACTGCAAGTGCAGTCCCCCTGAGAGAGGGCCTATAACCACCCACCCATCCTCCTCCAGCTGCTGGACTCTGACCTGCCTCTGTGAGGGAGTCGGGCATTGCATCATCGAGCTACATTTCTTCTGATCATTTGATTCATCTGGCTCCCAAACTGGGCTTTGAACTGACCAGATTACCCACTAACCTTAACCACAAGCTGCCTATTCCCCCCACTTAGGCTCTGCTTAAACACTGACCAGCAACTCACCAAGCCAGCCAAAACTGATAGAGCTCATCCCCTCAATCCTCGGTGTCCCCCCCGTCCCCAGCAGGACTCAAAGGGAAGGATCCCAGCACAGCACATGACCACCTCTCTGCCTGCGACAGTGTGCTCTGAAAAACAAATGCACAAAAGGAGCTGGACCAGGCCCTGTGCTTCCCTCCCAGGAGCCGAGCCCGGGATGCAAGGGTCAGTGTTTGCTTTGGCACAGCTGATAACAAAGCCAAGAGGGTTTCCAGCTTCATCCAGGATGGGGTTCGCTACTGTTAGTGCAGGGGACACAGGCAGATGTGTGCAGCTGCGCTGCTGCGGGACGGGCGTCTGCCCCGTGTACTCAGCTCTACCTCCCTTTGACAGGAGCAGCTGCCAACAGTCTGATAGTGTCATTAGGAGTGAGTGACTCATCACAGCCCGAGGACTGCTCTATATTTAAGCATTACAGAGTCAGAAATGAATGCATGGAGTCAGGAGCTGCTTATCCTGAGGTCAAGATAAGGCACAGAAACCAGTTGTCAGAGTTCACCATCGTGGCAAACATCTGTATCTCCAGAAAAAAATGGTCATAGGGAGGGGGTATTTGCAACCACAGTGGGTCAAAGCAAGGTCAGACAACCTGCAGATACCCGCTGTGCACATCCACTTCAGGAAGTCCTCACTTCTGCAGCCGCTGAGCCTGAGCAGCAAATCCCTGAGATAACTCTGGGTGGGGAGGTGTTGTGTAGTGTTTGTTAGTGTTACTGAAAAACCTACATTTTTCTTGGTCTTCAGATCTTTTGTTGTTTGGGTACAACCAAGCTATTTGCAGCTGGACTGAAAACATCTCTGGAGCCTGGTGTGGGGAGGGGTGGAAGGAAGCAGGAGGAAGGAAGGAGAGTGCCTCATCCCCAGGGGACGGCAAAGGGCCTGCCACGTTTTGGGAAAGCAATTTAGACTTCTTTTTTATTCACAAACTTTTGCTTTGGGACAAGAAGTCATGAACTAGCAGGAAAGTTTCTGACTCCTGTTTTCACAGGCTCTGCACTTTGCCAGCTGCTCCCCTGGCCCTGTTCAGCTTTCCTAACTAATTCCGATTGATTTTGCAAACATCCTGGGCTCCACGCCCTAGACAGAGCCACCCGTCCAGGCTGCAAGTCCTGCAGGCAGCTCATGCAACAGTCACCGTGTTTTGCATCCTCTGCAGTCCTGCCAGCATTTTTCCCCTCTCTGTTGCTGTTCAGCAGCACATGGATCAGCCACCAGGGACTAGGATGACAAAGAAAACCGTGTTCTGGAATTGCCTCCAGAGCAACCCTAAAAGGCTCTGCATAAAAGCACAGCACCAAGCACAGCCACTCAGGGGCTCCACACGATGTTTCCAAGCTATTTCTGAGTAGCTATTTTGCCCTTTTTCACATTAACTTCTGCCAGGCTGTTTCTAAGGGTGGGAAGCACTAGAACTGCAACCTGGCAGGGATTCCACCAACACAAACGGCTCCACTCGGCGCAAGACGCAGCGTGGGACTGTTGAACCCGGTTTTCCCTTCACTGGGGCTCCTTGACAACAAATTCCAGGGACAGTGGCCCTTTTCCACCCGTGACCGCCAGACCAGTTCCCAGCACAGTCTGAACAGCAGGACAGGCCTCAGGCCTCCAGTCCTGCCCTGCACTTCACAGGCATCCCTGCTGCTTTGTGCCAGTGATGACACCCTGTTCAAGAAAGGCTCACTAGAGGCAGGGAGTTGCTGGACCATCTAGAAGCAACCTGGCACCTCTATCTCAACCCAGAATGTCCCTCTAATTTCTCATTAGGCATTACCGTGCTCCCACTCCTTATCTGCAGCTTGGACACTGCCAACTTCCCTTCACGATGCTCTGCCTCTCTCCTTGGGTTTGTCACCCAAAAGACAAAGCTAGCTTAAGGTTCCTTTGGGACCTCCTGAACACCTTATATATCCCCTCATCCAGTAACTCAGGCAAGCTTCCTCTGATGGGCTAGGACAGCAGTGTGCAGCTCCAGCTATGTACCAGCGTTCAGGCAGGCACCACACAGGTATGTGGCTGTACAACCAAGTCACCTCTGGCTGCTGACTTAAGGAACCCTCACTCTCTTTCCTAAGGGGTACTGAGCATGAAGGCAGTCAGCAGTGGGCACCAGAACAGACGCAACAAGAAGGCAGCAGTTGGCTCCAGCTCCACACCATTTCATAAGGAAGGGATGAACCAGCTTGTTTGCTCCTCTTCCCCACTTCTTCTCTGACTTACCTGTCTGAGAAACCAAATCTTGGCCATGGTCCCTCCTCCTTATCCCATGTCTGGAGCACATAATGCACAGTTGTGTGCCAAAAGGTGCAGGCAGACTGGTGCCACAGGGCTCTGGTGCTTCGGAAGTAACAATGCAGTGGGACCAAGTCTCCTGTAAAACAATAAAATGTCAGAATTTGCACTTATGTTTGCCACATATTTGAAAGACCCACTGCCCAGCTCCCCCTTGTCCTCTGGAGAATCTCCACTCGACAGCCTGGCCACTCAAACAGAAGCTCCTGCTCAAATTGGCTGTTGGAGCCCAGAGAGATCAGTCGACCTGCTGACCAGCTGCAGAGCCGCTGTTTTTGAGAGCCAGTGCTGTGCTGGGACACATCTAAAAGCTTTCCGAGAGCAGACAGAGCCTTCCCAGGCCATTTCCCTTCCCTGTTCTTTATCAGTGGCTCGTGTTGTCTTTTGCTGTTAATGTTCATTTTGGTTGTTTTCTTTTAATGAGTAACTTCTTTGAAATCTCCATTGGCCATACAGGCCCCCAGGTCCTGGCAAGCCAGTCCCACCCCAGAGCCAGCACCTGCAGCTACCCCACAAACCCGTTACCTGGCTTGGGTTTTGGTGCCAGCCCTTTCTCGCTCTGGGCCACCTATGCTACACATTTAATTTGGCAACACTGGCATTACACAAAAGCTCTATCAACCAGTCATGGAACACCAGCCTTCAGGAGTCCCATCAAAGGCAAATACTCATCTATGTCATTGATCCTGGAACTGGAGGGGACATGCCAAGGGATTGCCCTGAATGCAGTGTTTCTAAACACAAACTACTCCTAGCTGCTGGATCAACCCCTGTGAGGCTCCACAGCACCCTGTAGCCACAGCAGCGCAGGATGCCGGGCAGCGCAGGACACGGCACAGCGCGGGACACGGTGCTCCCTGCCACCCTTTTCTGTCCTGGGTGTGCTCCTGCAAGGCAGCCTGTCCTGGGGGTGCAGCTGTGGAAAGCCCCTGCACACAACAAGCGTGTCAGCCCTGTGGTCCTACAGGTTTTGCTAGGAGCAATTCCCCACAGCAGCCAGGCTGGGTGGATGTCTCATCCCACCCTATTTCGTGCGCAGGAGGCCTAGGAAAAAGGCAAGGGGTGCTCCTCAGTCTGCTGCTGGTCTGCTACTCCCATTGCTTGAGCAGCAGAAATTTTGAACAAAGAAACACTCTTCATCTCTGAAGAGGCTGGGGAGAGAGTGGGGCAGCCCATGCAGTGCCTCGGTGGGGCAGGTGGAGGGTCTCCCATGTGCCACACAGCCTGGGCAGGCAGACCCCACTCAGCACCCCAGGGAGCGGTGATTTTGGGGAGGCTGAAGCCCTAGTGCCGCAGGGGCTGAGCCTGTTCCAGGGGATTGTGCAAACTCAAACCCCGGTGTTCCTCTGCGAGATGAACTTGGTGCAGATCTCTGTGGTGCACTTTGCACTCTGATTGTGGTGACCTCATGCCGGCTCCCTCGGCAGTGTTTAAAGTCCAGGGGAGAGGGGTGCTTACCTGCCTCCTATGCACAACAGCTCGCTCCCACTCCTCCCTGCCTGCACATCTGCCTGGACGAAGGCTCCAGAGCCTGGATCTGGACTGCAGCATGCGGCTGCTTTTCGAGGCAGCAGTTCTGTGCCTGACCCTGGGCTTAGGGCAATGCACCGAGGAAACAACACAGGAGAACACCGTCCACCAAGCTCCCCAGGCAGAGTCATTCTATTCAGACTGGGGCGTCGGGGCCATCCGGGATGGCTTCGAAACAGTTAACAGCTACTTTGACTCCTTCTTGGAACTGCTTGGCGGAAAAAATGGCGTTTGTCAGTACAGATGTCGATATGGTAAGTGAACCTCACTCCTGCTGGCTCCTCTCTCCCTGCCCTTCCTTTCCCTTCTTGCCCTCTGGGTGGAAACTGACAGCAATCTCCTTCCCTAAGACCACAACCAGCTCCTATCCACAACCTGACCCCTGCACTGCTCAGCAGAGGAAGTCACTGCAGAGAGACACAACTTCTCTGCTAGTGCCAGCACAGGCACACTGAACCCTCATCTTTCCCTCTCACCAACAACAGCCTGATCTTGAAGTCACTGTGCTGGGTGCAAGGGGACAAGAGGAGAGGACACAGGTTTTACAGGAAGGGTATCTGGGTAACCAGGCTGCTCAGCTGCCAGGACTCTAGAGAGCAGGACCAGGGTAGGCAGCGAGGCCCTGGAGGAGAGGATGAGCAGCCTGTGCAGACCTGACTCAGAAGGGTTGTGAGTATTGCCAGTGGCTCTAATCTCAGCAACCTTCGGAGTGTCATTGTTCAGCAGTCCCGAGTTGGCTAATAACGTGGGCTGGAGGAGGGGAGATAACAGGAGGGTAAACGAGACCTGCTGTCACCATGGAGGAACCTTTATTACTCAAGGCGGAATGAGGCAGCTGCCACTTGCCTTGGACTTTAGAGTGATTTACCAAAAAGGAATGGTTTGGTTTGTCCTGGGGGCAAGACAAAGGCGGGGGACACCTCAGGGAGAGCAGGGCAGGAGGAGCGCAGGCAGGGCAGGAGACTGGGTGTGCAGAGGCGCAGTGGGGCAGGCCCCTGTGGTGCAGCTCTGTGGGGCACTGGGCGGGTGGAGGCACAGGCAGCACCAGCCATCAGCAGGGTACCTGCTGAAACAACCTGCTTTCGAACAGCAAGGAGGTTTCCTACAGAATGTTTCCTCTCCCCAGCCTCCCATGACTGTCTCCACAACAACTGTCACCTGTCACCTCAGCCTGCCCATCCACAACTGCCCATCAGACCTTTTTCCCCCAGCTTCATCCCATGTCCCTAATGACCACCTGGGCAAGATGCTTGTGAGCACAGAGGCAATTTCAACCCCTCCCCTTCCCAAGCACTGGTTTTCACAGACACAGACTCCATGCTTTGGAGAGATCCCACCAACTCAGTTTTGATCTGCATGCGTTTTATTTCTTCCAGAACACAGGGCTGCACGCGGTGTCTCTCCAGCCTGCACAGCATTTGTAATGCTCCCCTGCAGATGCAGCTGGAGGGAAGAACCTCCCACCCCTCCCAAGCCAGCAGTGAGGGTGCCAGGAGAAACACAGATGCTGAAGGGCTGGGACCCAAGCTCCCTGTCAGGACAAGAGGGCAGAAGGGCCACCTTTAGCCAAAGCAGGGCCACAAGGAGAGTTTAAAATCAGCCTTAAAGTTGTTGAGGTTTTTTTAATTTGGTTTTAAATAATGTGCATATATCTGTCCTGCCAGCTCTGCTCCCCAGGCCCCATGCTAACAGCAAACAGGGAGTGGCAAGCCAGGTACCGCAGCCCCACAGTGGCCCTGGTCACTCAGCCCCAGGCCCCGTGGCTCTCCCTGGCCAGGGCTGGCTCTCTGCAGCAGCTCAGGGGGCCACAGCTGCTCTGTGGGGCCCACTGCTGGCAGCGTGTGTCCTGAGGGCACAGTGTCTGGAAGAGAAGACCCCCATGCACACCATGGCACTGCCCCAGCACACAAGATGAGGCCATTTGCCCATCAAGAAAGCCTGTCCCCAAGCCCATGGTGTGGCAGCCCCATGTCGTGTATGACAACCTTCCTTTAGGTCCACACCACACTCCAAATTAAGAGCAGAAAGGGACTGAAAACCCTGGTAGTGGGCATAAGGTGGCTGGGACTGCAGTGTGCCTGAGGCAAAGTTTGGGAAGGCTGATATTCAGAGCTTCTTTCAGAGAACTCACCAAGTCCTTAAGAAGTTGCTCTTGGGCACATCCTGAGGCTGGGGCTCTCCCTGCCCTGGCCCTGCACTCTGGGCAGGAGGAAAGAGCATCTCTACAGAGCAACACAAGCGCCTACCTGCTCCCTGAGAGCATCCTGCATCTTATTGGAGAAATTTTTTACCTAGAAAGGAAAACAAACAAGCACATCATTAACCCTGTTCTCATCCTCTGCTGAACAACTCATTCATCACTGGCTGAAGGAGGAAATTATTGAAATGCTGCCCATGCACCTCCAAGGGTCTTGCTGGACCACTTGTGCTTGCTGGTGTCTAGCACACACATTGCAAACTGCCAGTGGAGGGGATGCAGGGACGATCCCAAACCAGTGATACCCAGTCTGCACCCAGAAGAATGAACACAAACCATCTTTACCGGGGGCCTGCTGAATCAGGGTCTGACTGCTTTTTCCCCAGGCACGAAACAAAAATTATGCCTTCTACTTTCTTTAATTTCAGCCAAGAGACACCGATAATAGCTTATTTTGCCATGATAAAGGTCAGGACTCACCTGTGATTGCCACATCCATCTTCAGCTGAGCACATAGCACTTGGCTGTTCTGGCTGTATGACTCTCCTCTTGATTTTTCAGCAGCCAGCAAGGTCTGAAAACAAACAACTTGATGGATTACTCCCTTAGATCAGGACATTAGGGTTACGCTAGCATTTGATGGCAAATATCTCCTCCTCCTTACAAAATCTCTCTGGGCAACTCAGCGGGGGAAACAGCCTGAACTAGGACTAAACCCCTTGATAGCTTCCTTCAGCTGTCTGGCCAGGGAGGACTTAAATGTTTTGCCCAGCATTTGGTCCCAAGGGGCTTAAAATGAGGAGGCACATCCAGGCTGTGGGAAAAAGTCTTCAAAGTCAGGCTTTTCAACACACTGCTAAAAGGCTGTGGTAAGTCTGGGCAACATCTGCCCAAAGCCTGCTTGCCTGGGGCAGAGAAATAACAATGGGCCACTCAAAACAGCAAGGAGCCCCAAGACCATCTATTCACTCAGAAATACATTCACTTCCCCCTGCCAGTGTACCCGTACTGCAGTATCTGAGACCTCCCGCATTGCCAGCGGCTGTTCTAGCCAGCTGGCTGTTTTCCAGTCTCTTGGCACAGCTACAACAGCCTGGAGATATTAAAATGCACCAGGGAAACTCGCTTCCCATTAGAAACTCAACTTCAGTTCTCCTCTAAGGCCATGCCAACAAGGCAGTGCCCTGAAGTGTATCTTCTTCCAAAGAACAGGCTTCCTTAGCAATGCTGTGCTTCTACACATCAGCATGGCTCTTCAGTGTGCTGCTGGGCAGGTCCTGCTGTGCTTGTAGCTGTCTTCTGGTATCTCTCCCCAGCCATGCCCTGCAGCTAGCAGACAGACCACAACAGGCCCCTGGTGAAACACTGCAGCAAAACAGTGACCCACCAAGTCCCTTCCCCTATCACAGACATGCCCATAAGGATGGGCAAGCAATAAATGATAACAGAGTCGATGCTCACATAGAGTCAGGAACGCCTATTATTTCTGCTTTGCTCTTAAAACAAAATTTTCCTGTTAGCTAGAAAACAAGATGTGGGAAAGAGGTTAACTGTGGTGTCTTGGACTTTATCTACCCAAGAAAGAGTTCACCAAGGGGCACTTTACAAATGATTAAGCTTTGTTTTTCAGAGAGGAGGGGGGCAGGTTTCCTACAAGGGCTAGTCTTTAAGGCAGTTCAGTTTTGTTGATCACTACAAATCTCATACGAGATTTTTTTTTTCCTCAGGACAACTTTCTAAGACATTATAATAGTTGTAACTTCACCGTAATGGAAGGTTTCTTCTGTAAACTCAGTTACCTCCATATGCCCACGCAGTCTCACTCCTACTCTGACTTGCCACCTTATCCCATTAATTGACAGTGTGCTGCGGGAACATAACTTATCGTCAGCATTACAAACAAGTCATTAAAATTTGACCCCATCCTGCAAAATCCACCTTGGATTTTGAATTTTCTTCTGTCTCCTACTTCAGTTCAGGAACATTTGAATTCTGAGTCCCAATTCTTATCCCCTTCCAAAAGAGCAAGTAGGCTGTGAATTGCACCAGGACCTGGGTGCAGCCCTCCTCTCATTATATTGTTTGGGAGCCTTGGGTTATAGATTCAGCCCATATAAAGGCATAATTCCTTCTCTCTATAGCATAACCACCAAAATAGTGTAATGTGCAGCGTGTTGTGAATTCAGAAGTTACCTTGTGTCAGCGTACTTCAACGGATTTCCATTTTGGTGCAAAGATAATCCTATAATGATGGTGTACTGCAACCAACTGATTCGTTCTCTTTGTCTACTGTTAACTCAGCTGTACCTGCTCAAAATAACAACCCTTTTTGCACAAGAAAATTAAATCTGGAGCACAAAGCAGATCTGACCTATTCAAAAAGGGCTAAAAAGGTAGAAACACAGTAACTGCTGTACTGAGAAATACCTTCCCACACAAGCGCCAGCAGAGAGCTTTATCTTGGCTTACAGACAGCTAAACCCTTGATGCACACTGCATTTCTCTAGGGTTGGAGAAAATTGGCTATTAGCATCTCACAGCTGGACAGGATTTCAGGTTGTTGTTTATTTGTCGCAAATCTATTGTTTAAACAAAACTGGTCTGGCAATTTTTAATTTAGAAGGTGCTGAGAACATTCCTAGGTAAAACCTTTTGAGGCATTTGGCTGCGAGGTCTTCTCAAGAACACAGTAGATTTATGGCTATATTAACCACTGGTGCTTTAGGTACCTTCACAGAAAAAAGGGCAGAAGCACCTTAAATGATTATCAGTGGTGACAAGAAGAAAACAGTAGAAATCGAGTTTAAAAGAACCCAACCCTGCCTGAAGGGCTAAATTAGATTTAGTTTATATCTATATAAATTCTCTAGTGGTGCTCAGGGAAGCAGAAACTTAACCCTAGAGGTGATGGACTTACAGAAGGGTCAACTCTCACATGCTTTTGCTGGAGCATTCACACAACTTATGAAGTTTTCCCAGAACAGGGTTCAAATGTCTTAGCACCTCATTCTGCATTTGAGATCTCCCTTTTATAAACCCAGCTGGGACAGAAACAGAACGAGCACTGAACAGCCATCAAGGGACAGTACAGAGAAACCCAACTCCATGAGGGGCGGTCTCCACAACTTCTCCAGGGCAGAATCCTCTTCCACCTTTAAGAAAGCTCCTTGCACAGTAGGGTCAAGGCTGGTGACTTGTCCTCCCCAGGCAGGAAGTGTTAGGTTAGATGAAGATGGGGGCTGAGGTAGGGATGAGAGAAAGAGGATGAGACAGGGCAGGGAATAGATGGCTCTCCTTTCCACATGGACAGTTTCCACCCAGCCCTGGGCACCCACCCTGAGTTCTCTGTCAACCATACACAAAGCCCCAGCATGGGCTGGCAGACAGGAGGGCTTGCACACCTTCAAAGGCAAGTAAAACAGATTAAACTGCTGCTGAAGCTACTGTTAGCTGATTGTCTGCTGGACTCTTTCTACATTGGATAAATAACTATTCACAGAGGAAATTCTTGCTCCTCTCTGCATATTAAGAAGCATACTAAGGGTGGGCAGAGATAAAGGAATAGAAAGTATTTGCAAAACATGGCAGTGCATCACCAACATGCAGAAAATGGTCCAAGACCTCCTGCTTAGAGCAAGATCAGACATGCAAGGTCTAGTGCACTTTTGCAGAGATCCATAGCACACTGACACACCAAGAATGAACTGAAGATGGAAAGAAATCCCCTTGCTAAAGTAGTAGTTTAGCTAGTAGTTTCTGGGAGAGTTAAAAACCCATCTGGGTGATCCCAGCTGTGGAAAACTCAAGCAGCACATGAAAAAGCTCCTAGGAGATCTGGGAGGTCTGAGGCACTAGCTCCAGCATGGAGAGCTGCTCAACTGCAAAACTCGACACTGCAAAGAGGGACTTGCCCATTTGTAAGAACTGGGGAGAGTCCCAGACCTAGGGACTGGACTCAGAGCAGCTTAAACATCTGGGAGGCACTGGGGACCCAGTTCACACACACTGCAGTGCTCCAGTAGCCATGCCAGAGGAGGTGCAATCTAAGCCAAGCTGTAGAGCCTTGACAGGACTGAGCTGAGAGCAGGGCCAGTGTCTCAGCCAGCTCTAGTACCTCTCCTTCACTCCTTGCATCTCCCGGAGGAGAATGAAGTGCTTGGGGATGCAGACCGAAGGGGAGCTGCCTGTCACTCCTTGCTTTTTGGTGCTACTCTTGGGAAGATTGGCTTTCCTAACATTTTTCCTTTCTTTCTCAGGGAAGGCTCCAATGCCACGACCTCACTACAAACCCCAAGAACCCAATGGCTGTAGCTCCTATTTTCTGGGGCTCAAGGTACCCGAAAGTGTATGTACTGCCACACCCACCCTTCCCAAATGACGCAATTCTCTAATCACTGTAACCAGCTAATAATATTGGGGAAGGAAAAGGCTTAGCTGTGCTACGCAGTGACTGTGTGACAGTTTCTCTTTGTAACTGAAGCCAGAGCTCTGGAAAAGGGAGGAAATATCACTTAGGTGGTGTTAGGGGACAAGCTCTCTGCCTGGGACTGCCAGAAGACATGGCTGCCTGCCGAGAGCACGGAAGTCATTGTCAGTCTGAGCACTGTCTAACTTACTGTCGGGGAGGTATTAAGATCTCAACTGCTGGTGGCAGTGGAACAGGAATCACGTAGACAGGAGTTGCAAAGGACCAGCCTATTGCTCTGGTTGTCTCTGTAGGTACCAAAAAAGGAAGTTTCCTGAGCAGGTTAGCACTAGAAGAAGAAAAGGGGGCACCTGTCCAAGCAGAGCACCAGTGTGGAGAAATGTGATTTCATCAAGGTCCTGAACATGTCCTTGCAACAGGACAGGGAACACGTTCAAAGCTGGGCAGCTCAGTGACATAGCATAATGTGTAAACAGCAATACTTGAATGCATTCTCCACCCCTGGCCCTTTGCCCCCTCCCATGCTTTTTGCCTTTGCCAAGCACTGAAATAAACTTGTGGGCTTTAATACTGCACCCACTTGTTATTTTAAAGGCAATTAATGAAACCATATTGGAATCACCAGGAAAAGCACTCCTAGGAGGCTTTAAGAGCAGAAATTAATATTTAGCTCATGCATTACTGCTGCCCATAAAGTCTGCAGCAATTAGGCTGATTCCTGCTCTGAAAAACCCTCTCTTTACAGCCCATTTTTCATGTTAGATTAGTTCCTTAAACTACATTTCATTGCAAACCTTGTGGGCATTTCTGTGGTACCTCCTCCTTACGTCACGAGTGCTGAGTGCAATGAAGAAACTATTCATCTCCTAAATATTATATAAGGAAGGACAAGAAGAGGAAAAATTTGTAACAAGCTAATGAGTCCAGTCTCTCCAGGAGACAGGCCTTCTACCCCATCACCCCCATGCTTATTAGCTAAGCTTGCTGTTTACCTCCAAGCGAGTACAACTCCCCTGACCAAGCTGTATTTGTCCTTGGCCTCATAAGTGCATCTCTGAGAAATAATGTATTAATAACACTTATAGTGAATTTATTAGGCCACGAAGCAGGACTTGTCAGATTGTAGGAAAAGGAAGAAGGAGAAAAGGGGCCATTGCCACTGCTGGCAAGGACAGGAAGCTCTCTGATGAGCTTTGACAAATGAGAACTAGCAAATGGTTGTGGAGGGGCTGTTTCCCCCCTCTCTACCAGAGGTTAATTCCCCATGACAGAGAGAAGGGAATGTAATCTGTCCTGCATTGGACCTGCACTCCTTTCACCAAGTTCTTTAGATGGTGAAGGAAAAACACGTGTTCCCTCCTGCTGTCCCAGCTATCGGGGGTAGCTCTGGAAAAGGAACCAGCTGGGCTCTGCAACACCTCACTCAGTTACAACTGTTTGAGTCTGAGGCCAGGACACAGCCAAGGGACACTACTTCTTTCTCTCTCTCTCCCCAGCTAGATTTGGGCATCCCTGCCATGACCAAGTGCTGTAACCAGCTAGATGTTTGTTATGACACCTGCGGGGCCAACAAATACCGCTGTGACGCCAAGTTCCGCTGGTGCCTCCACTCCATCTGCTCCGACCTCAAGCGCAGCCTCGGGTTCGTCTCCAAGGTGGAAGGTAGGCTTCCCGGCTCGTGTCCCCTGGGGAGGGAACAAGCGATGGCAGGGAGGGGAGGGTGTGGGCAGGGAGTACTTTCCTTGCCAAAAGAAGCAAAAATCTGCAGTAGGGAGCAGGACATCTGTCCCGTGCTTGTCACAGATGGGTCAGAGATGAGTGAGAACACCGAGATCTGTCCCTCCACACACACGCCTGTCCCATGACAGGAGACCTAAAGTTTCTTACACTTGGAAAACTTACAAAACATACATGTAAAGGAAAAACAAAACAAAACAAACAAACAACAAAATAACCCTAGAAGCAATTCCTTCAACCCTGGGATGCCCTCCCTGAGAGTTCAAACACCTTCATGGGAGACCAAAAAGCCTTCCAGAGCCAGTAAGCCACACACTGAAACCTGGACGTGGCCAAGGGCCACCAAACTGGGAAAGCGAAGGACAGGGGCTCTCCAGGATGTGTTTCACAGGTAAGAGATGACGATGGCACCAGGGACATACCAGAGCATGGGTGGTGGTTGAGCCATCACAGGGAGATCTGGATTGCTCAGAAGCCACCGTGGTAACAAAGTTCTAGTGATGTGTCAGCAGCTCAAGAGCCACCCTGGTTTTGCCGAATTTTAAAAGCCTCAGTCTGTAAGCTTGAGAAGAGCTTTTTGGTAAAGGCTGCATTTGGTAACCTCTGTGAGGGTTACAGATGTGAGAGCCCAAACCTGCCTCTTGATCCTCTGTGTCAACATCAAGCACCTCCGCACTGTGTGAGGAGGGGGAAACATTTACCTGGCCACTACCAGACATCAGCCATGGCAGGAAAGCCACCCGCAGGCTGCTCCTCCTGAGGCCATTTCAGAGCATCCCCATCCTCTGTAAGCCAGGTATCCATCTCTTGCAGATGGGCTGTAATGCAGGACAGGCAGAGATAAGACCTTCCAACAGCAGGTGACACTGAAACAGTTGAAGATATTTACAGCAGCTCCGGTCTGAAAAACTGGTGGATTCCTTGAGAACTGCCCATTCCCAAAGCCAAATAAAACTGGTGGTGCCACTGAGTTTCTCGCAGCTAATCACAGCCAGGCCCTCTGGGTTCATACCCGCTGCTGATGCCCTGCTGTAAGGCATAGTTAAATATGCATTTGTTTTCCAAAGGTGCAGCCTGATTTAGGACACATAGGCAAGCCTGCGTGTCACCGGCACTAGTGCAGATAGCGTTCTGCCTCCTCACAGATAAACGTTTGGCAAGAGTTTCCAGGCCAGCAAGAGAAAACAAAGATGTGGACTGAGATATAAGTGCTATAGGCCAAGTACAGCCAATCTTTCATGGTCACCCTTGTGCAGCCAACCTCTTCCTATCTCTTCAGATTTTCCCCTGTCAATTTTTCAGATCTCTCATTTTTCCTTTCTGCCTGCAGCAGTAAAGCAAGCAGATAGATCATAGGGAGTTAAGGTGGAGCAGAGCCCACACTCCTTGGCTGAGCCAAGCCAAGTCTATAGTCTGCAGGATTAGATTCCACCAGCATCTCTGTCCTGGTTGCCACAGGAGACACAGGCAGTTGCTAACACAAATGAACCTCTGTTCACCATCCTCTCCTTGCCTTGCTCTGCCTCCTCTTGCCTTTTGCTCTACACCTGCCGCTCCCTGTCCTCAGGGCTGCTCTGAGCCCCTCCTGTCACACAGTCCTCCTCCACCACCATCCCAGCTCTTATCTAGGATACTTTCCACTGAGTCACCAGGATTTCAGAGAAAGCAGGCAGGGGAAGAGCACCTGCACTCCCTTCGCATGGGCACAAACATCCCAGCTGCAGCAGTGCCAGTTAAGCAAAGCCTCAGTTTTCCCACTGACTCACTACAGCCTCTCCAACAGAGCAGACTTCTAAAGCAGCAGGAGCAGAGCTAGGTGGTCGGAGAGGCAAAGACAGTCTCAAAGGCAGAGCCTTCCCAAATCTATTATGCATCCAGCAATCAATGTTAGTGCCCATGAGTAAACCTTAAAAGACCCAATATTAACCTATTTATTTATTGACAAGCAGTTTCGGGCTTGTTTTTTGGGAAGAGGAGGGGCTAGCAGTCAGTCAGACTGTGTCAACAGCTCTGCTGTTGCAACTACAGTAGGATTTTTCATGCTAGCTGGCACTGTAACTCCCAAAAAGCAGAAAAAGTTGATTAGTAGGGGCTATAGGCAACTAAGGGAAGCCAGGAAAGACAGTACTTTGGAGGTGTTCTGGGAAATTTGATTGGAAGACAGTACTATTTGCAGTACCCCAAATGATCCATCAATGAGAAATGCCTGAGAGGCAAGAAAGGAGTGGGGTTAGTGCGAAGAGAAGGTAGTGCTAGTTTGGTGCCACCCTAGAGAGAAATGAGCCCTCAATTCAGCAGAAGGGAACCTCTGGATTTATAACAATGCAATGCCCAGAGAGAAAAAGACGGCCCACGCTTCCAACTGCAAATACCACACAACTCAGTGCAGGGCTCAGGCTAGGGTGCTTCCACCCAGCCCTCAGATGTCCCAGAGTACCTGCTCAATCTTTTCCTTCTCCACAGCTTGTGAATCTGTCGCAGACACAGTGTTCAATGCCGTCTGGACCCTGGGCTGCCGGCCCTTCATGAACAGCCAAAGGAGTGCCTGCATTTGCAATGAGGAAGAACGAGATGAATTGTGAGGAAGAGCAGATGCCTGGTCTCCGTGAGCCTGCTGCCAAGCGTCCCCTCTCAGATCTGGCACTTCAGTACAGTGATTTCTATCAGTCCTCTGGCCTAGCATGGGATGGGGGGACTTGGACCAAGCAATACACATCCACTACAGCTTTTGGGCAGAGGGCTGTGAAAGGGGAGGCAGCCTGTGAATACAGGGCAGTGTTACCTGCTGTCCACCACAGATGCAGTTCAACAGCCCTACCCCTTTCCAAGTCCATCAGCCTGAATGATCCAACGCCAATTTTCTCTATAGACTGATGAGGAGAGGCAAGCAGGATGCAGCGCTGGTTATAAACAAGTGACTTTACTTGTTTGTTTGCCTTAGCTCCCCTCACCCCTCAACTCTCTAATTTGCAGTGGAGGACATCAGGTTTCTGCAACCCCTGAAAATCCCAGTCCACGGACACTATTTATATTTTTCCACTACTGGTGACAGACCGAAGAAGAGGGGTAATTTGCTTTCAGTATGTTGCTCACACCCATCCCTGACATTTTCCATCCCGTCATTACACACCCTGACAACCTGCTTATTTAAATACTTGGTGGATCCTAAAATGATTTAAAATATCCAAGGACTTGGTAAGCATGTGAAGGACTCTGTTTGTGACACAGGCACAACTGGTATCTGGGTGACCAAAGCCCATTGTGCCTGAGATGCGAAATGCAATAACCCACAGCACTCTCCCACACTCTCAGGAGAGGAAGCTGCTTTTCTTCTGCAGTGTCATCCAGACTGCATCTATTTAATTGTTTTCCTCCTATATCATTTAAGAAAGCTCTTTAGGACCCCTTTTTACACAAAATGGCTGGGTATCCATTTCCATCTTTTGCATGAGGGACTTGGATGAGATATTAAAAATCCTGGAAGCTTATCTGGCAGGTGTCAGGGCTTACATGTTGCCTCTGCGGGGCAGAGACACTGCCAGCTGAAGGGTGACCAGCAGCCTCAGACAGCATTCTTCCTAAAATGCGTATAATGCTTCCATCTGCTATCGGCAGCTTTTATTGCATGCAAAATTAGAATTTAAAGTGGTATATGGAATTTCATCTACATATAACATTTGCAGACAGCTTTCATTTGTGTTTCTTGTTGAAAGGAAGTTGCTACTGGGTGCGTGTGGCATGCCACATAAATACTTCAGCGTCTTCTGCAAACATATTTATGGTTATGTTCTTCCATCTGCCACAGAAAAGTTAAGGCTACAGAAGGGTGATATATCAAGAATGGAATGAGTCAGTCTTAGTTACTTTTCTTCTAGTTTGTGTTTAAATGCATGCATGGAGCTATACATTTTTTAAGCCCTGTCATCTTTGCCAGTCATCTTTGCTTTACAGTGAACAACGAGACATTCATCTGGCCCCAGATAGGCTGAAACAAGAGCCCACTGGTATTAAGACCAGGAAATGGAAGTGCCTGCATGAGGTGCGCTGGGATGTTTTCCATTAAGGATGACCTTAATTTACACTGATCAGATGCACTGACATCCTTTCCTAGCTGTGCTCATGCCACTGGAGAGTGAATACTGCATTGCAAAGGTTCATCACAGCATGTGTCTATCAGAACATGAGTCTGGACAGACAATCTGATTACCTGTCTAAGAAACACGTATTTTTGGCTAGGGATGGGAAGGAAACATTCCTTATTCCAAACACTTCCCAAACTTTTATTTTGTTGGTGAAATGGTGCCTGTTGCCAGTTTTAAATGTGAGCATACTCTTATGATTAAATTACACAATTTTAAAAAGCCTATCTTGTCTACACTCAATAGCCAACTGGCTGGCAAATGTCTTAAAGCATTTTATAGTTCAAGTGATATCAGATTAAATCCAGGCCATGCAGCTGATGACAGATTATTATATACAGTGGAGAAATTGAAGGGTTCTGAACAAAATCTCTATCCACACACTGATGCTTTGGAGACACCACTAATATAAATCATGATTTCTTCCTGCTTTCAGACCACCATTCATCCCAAAACACTACAAACCGCTGCATGCAGAGCAGCTACTGAGAAAGTGCATTTTTCGCTACAAAGTTAAACTGTGGTAATCTGAAAAACCCCATGAGCAGCGCTACAAGGAAACCTCAGAACCTTCAAGTGGCTGCAGTGACTCAAAAAAACCACTAGATAATCCCGTGTAGCAGAAAACCAGCACAAGAACTAAGAAATAAAACTTCTGCACCCAAACTAAAAATCGCTTCCCCTCTGCGCTGCTCCTGCTACCCAAGGGTGTACAGCCACTGCAGCAGCTCATCACGGGACTCTCCAGGTCAATGCACAAACCCTGGGTCATCTTCATCTCCACCCTGCTCTGAACAGGAAGAAGACGCTGTGCTCACCTGATGGCTTCCTGTTGAAAGATGACTTTCAACTACAGTTGGCAGTGCTGGTGGGACCCTCAGGAGCACTGGTGGGGTACGGTACCTTCCTGCACACACACTGCCTGCTTGTGCAGTGCATTTTGCTTCCACTCTGTGTCACGGCAGATGAAATTAAACAGACAAACAGATCCCTTGGCTCTCAGATGAGTTTGGCCTTTGATTTCATGTCCAGGCTGCAATGCTGACAAAGATGACAGATGGAAGCAAGAGGTAAACTGGGGAGAACTAAAAGACTTTGAAAAATGGTTTTGTTTTGTGCCTAGGAGGCATCCCCTCTACATCAGAGGAGGAGTGGCAGATAGCAGACCTACTGTCCTGCTTGCAGGGCAAACTAAACACCATTCCAGATTCACATGCCCACACAGACCAGTGCTTCTTCCTCATTACTCTTACAGATAATTTAACTAAAAAGCTGCAGAGCAGAAAGGCTGCTTCATATGAATTCATTGGGAAGAACCAAATAACGTGCACAATAACTGAAACAAGCCAGGAAATTAACCTCTCTCTGCACCACTCCCCTACCTCCCTTTCACAGGAACAAAAACCACCAGTTGCCTCTCCAGAAGGCACCAGCTAATTAATTTTATTCACCAGCTCTTGTTTTATCAAAACAAGTATATTTAGCAGGGGCTGCCTGAACAAAGAAGCAACAGTTGGAAATTGCCTGTGTGGTCCTAATGCAGATGTGAATCAGCAGAACCAGGAGATGCACAGCAATGCAAGGAGGAGGCTTTTTCATTTCTTTTTCTTTCACATATGGTCAGTTAATACATCTTTCCACTTATATCTACCTACTGTCATAGAAACATTTTCATTTATTCTAACACATACACATGCATACTCATATTCCCAAATTGGAAAAGCAGCCATGAAGCCATTTAGAAAAATCATGAACCTCCCAGCCCATCAAATGCCCATTCCTCACTGGAATCTCAGTCACCAGAAGAAATAAATCTGTGAAATGGAATATTGCTGAGGTGATTTGTGACTCCCTTCTAAATGGTCCCTTCAAATGGACACCCCATCCATTTGAGAGCAGCAACAAATTTTGGCCTTGGCAGCTATTTGATTGCTTCCAAGCGAGGTAGAAAATAGGTGATGCAGACTAGAAGGGGACTTCCCACGCACCTCCAAACACACACAGGACAGAGCTGCACAGAGCCACACACTGTGAAGCTTCTTGCAGAAAACCTTATGGATGCATTGTGGTGCCACACTCAACGATGGAGGCAGGTCCTTCCTCTTTCACCCTCCAGCCCTGCCTCTCCTACTTTGTCCTTCACTGCTTGCTGTGCCTCCTTCCTTCCATCCCACATTTCTAATCCTTCACCACACAGTGCTCCTGCTCCTGAATGAAGCCCAAAGGAGCCTGAGCTGATCATCTCTTGTATTTTCTTTGGAAGGAGCTTGACAGCCCAAAGGGATTCCTGACAAGCACGACATTGCCACCATCACCAGTAATTGCATCCCCAGCCAGCTCTCACCCGCCAGGAGACTGCAAATGCACACAGACACTCAAATAACACTGCCATTTCTCCTGTCACCATGCTCACTGGGGACAACCCTGTCCCGAGAATTACCCCATAACAAACAATTGCTATAAATACTTAACATGCCTTCCTCTAATCCCTTTGTCAGAGCCACAGCCTCTCTAGACCAGCGTAATGCATTACAACTTTCAAATAAAGACTTGGTAGCATCATGCTTGGGGTGGGGGTGGTGTTTATAGATGTTTAATGGTCTTTTTCTTACAATCAAGGTGCTATAGCACTAACAAAAGGCATCACTTTTTTTTTTGGGGGGGGGGAGCAGGGGGAGAGGAGGAAGAAAAATGATACATTAAATGCAAGAGGAAACACTGTTAAACTGCATGCAATTATCAAAACACACTAAAAAAATATCGAGTTTTATTCAATACCTTTTACTGTTTTTAAAAAATGTGCCTGTGATAGATCTGAGCTTTAGCTCCCTGTAATGACAACTGTTTTATAGCTCCAAGGAACTTACACATTACAAGATGTATATTTTTTATACGTTTTTATTAATGGTCATCCAAAATCTCAGCACATCTGAAAGCTTCAGCATCATTCACTGAACGGCATAACAAACATGTTCAGCTACAATACTATTTGTATTGTCTGATGAAAGAATGGCTTGAATAACATTTGTTTAGTCAAGGACGAACAGTCCTGTGGAGCCTGCAGGTGGATGGAGGGAAAGACAAAGTTGGGTAATGCTTCAGGCCTGCAAAGCAACAGGGTCCCTTCAACCAAAGGGTTGTTGGGAAGAAATGCAGGTAAAACCAAACTGTTCTGGAATCCAGGTTGTACTCAGAGGGCTGCCTCCTGTGCCCAACGTACTTCAGATAATCACCATGCAGCTAGGAAAACAAGTCATGAGGTTCAAGTGGGGCTTTACCAAATACCTCCTGTTTCTCAAATAACCACGAAAGAAGGCATTGACAAGGAAAGTTGGTCTCAGGCAGAGGTGCTGTTCCAGTGGGTGGGTGTTAGTCATCAAAGTCGATTCTGATGGGGCCGCCTGTCAGGATGTGGTTTGCCACATGACCAGCTTCCTCCTCCTCCTCTTCCTCCTTCTCCATCTCAGCCGACCTGCGCACCCGTCTCCGGCAGCCCTGGGCGCAGCGAGAGCTCTCGTCCAGCGCCCCGCAGACGAGGATACGGCAATGCAAGAACACCTCCTGGAGGGCAGCGAGACAGTGGGCCAAGTCAACGCACAGCTCTGGGAATCAGCCTGGCAGCCCCGCCAGCTCTCAGAGCACAAGCAACACAATTGCCATGGTACAGCCATTTCTGTCCCCACAGCAAGGTCCTTAGCCACCACTGCCATCCACAGCCACAATGGCTGCTCCATCTGTTTTCTTATGTGCCCAGGAGAGGGCATGTTTTCCAGAGTGCCTAGATGAGATCTCAGAGCATGGCATCTGCCTCTTAGCCAAAGGCTAGACAGGGAATATGAAGGTATTATGAAATGATCCCCCAGAGAAAGGGATGAAAACGCCAAGAGTAAGCTTGGAAGAGCTCACGTGGAGCAGCAGGAGCTGCATGGTAGAAAGCAGGCCAAGAACACAGGAAGCCTCACAAGTAAATGGATTGATAAAAACATGCAAGACAATTTGACATGAGCTGAGAAAACATAAAGATAGGAGACCAAGGGGTAAAGGAGGAAAATGCAGGTTGATGAGGGGCTAAGACTGGTAGTTGAGGGGAAAAGCAGAACACAAAAGGCAGGAAGACAGCTGCCTTTTCTTTCTGCACAGTAAAGGCAGCCAGTGAGAGGATTGCTGTTCCCTGCCCTCTAAACGACAAGGATAGTAAGCAAGATCCCTGCAAGCAGCAGTTAGGGAAGCAAATATTTGTAATGTTTGGTCAATGGTGAGGTTTGAAGCAAAATCCATTGCACAGGCTGGGACGATGCAGGTTGAAGGCAGCAGTGGCAATCAGACAGCCAAGTGAAATCTCTGAATTGTGAAAGATCTTATCTGTTTTAACCCTACCGAGGCTCTCCAGAAGCTGGAGGGGCAGCTTTATGCCTTTTGGAGCAAGCAGCATTGGCTGAGCATAACAGCAGTGACTGAAAGACCTGATTTCTTTTCTTCTAGCACAGAAAAGGAAAACTATTTGCATTAGGAAAACAGCATTATCCTTCAACTGTCCTCCCACTATAAAGCTTCTGCCCAGAGTGCCACCAGCCTGGACAGCCTGGTTTCACATTGAATTAAACAGTATGTTAGCCCTGTATCTGGAAACCTGGCATTTATACTCACATGAGCTACAGAAGATATAAGGTTGAAGAGATTAAAAACTATGGACTGTCTTGTTTTAAAGACAGGACACTACGTAATGTGCCTGCTCCCCGGGTTTCTGTTTGGTGACTAGGAACACTTTTCTGGCCCAGCATACAAGGGTCCACTAAGACTACTCTGCAAACAACACTGTTTTTTACCTGCTATGATGCTGATGTTCCACAACTGTCCTTCCTATTTTATTTAATTTTAGTTGCTTTCATCACCTTCTCCTAATGTACCTGTGTCAAGCTCCTGAAAGACACTACTGCTGGAATGGGTGCAGCAGCATCTGCCTTGGGCCAGTCATTCCTCCCCTTTGCACTCTAACCCAGCTAACTCTGCTCTGACTCTTCAGTCAGATCAGGCCCGATGCAATACCCAAGAGGTGGGTTTTGAGCTTACCTTGTTGTCTTTGCCCACAAACTTGAACACAGGAACTTGGAAGTGCTTGGCAAGATGGTCCTTTGATGTGTACTGTTTCACCGAATCATCAGAAACGCAGCTGATGCAGAAAAAAAACGCAGAAAAGCAGAGGGATAGGTTTTAATGGGTTTCCCAGAAATGGAAAAAGAAAGAGAAAAAACATTCCAGCCCATTTAACCAGAGAAAGGAAAGGACAGCTTGGCTCTCTTAAGCTAAGCTACCATGCATGTTACTTCCTCTTTGGCCACAGAAGAAAATTTGGGAACGATGGAGAAAAACAACAGCGATGATAATAGCATCTCCAGACACAGAACAGCTCAGCAGCAGAGCGCTGGCAGGACGTGGTCCAGTCCCCTCAGCAGAGGGACTGCCAGGGAGCTGCAGGCAAGTTTGTCCTCATTTCACCTTCCTGTGCATCAGCCTGCAGTGATCAACAGAACTGCTGCACAGTGTTTAATGTATTATGTACTTTCTGTATACACATATATATGTGCATAAATCATGCTTAAAATGAAGAAGCCTTTACCCACGTTACTAAAATATCACATCTGATGAAAACCACGAAAAGATCTACTTTGCTTTACATCTTTTACATTTTTCTTCCTACTGGACTTGGTTGGACAGCACAAATTCACTACACTAAAAGTCAATTTCAATTTCTCCATCACTAGCACTGCGAGAAAATAAGCTACTTTTATAAAAAGTTACATTTCAGTTGTGGTCTGTTTATAAACTATGACAGCCTATTTAGAGTTTGACAGAGAAACAGCAACTGACGAAGTTATGGTGACTGCTGCCTATTGCAATCCGAGAGGCACGGATGCTACTTTTATATTGCATTACAATGCAGCTTGTCCTTTCTAGCAAGTTAATTACAGAAATGTGGACTTTGCAGGATATTGACCAAAAAAAAAAAAAAAGATGGTAGAAGAAACGAGGTAGCAACATGTCAGCTGGAAGTCCTGTTCTTGCAGCAACCTTTAGCTTCCATCCTTACACCAGAAATATGTAAGGCACTGTCAGAAATGCTGAGGTTTGACATGTTCAGTTATTACACAGCAGCAGCAAACCCCGCATCTATATGGAGCTGTGCTTTCACTAGAACACGTTTGGAAATCTCTATGCTGTTGGGCTGACTCGGCTCCGTGGGCGGCAGCCTCCTGCAATCCCTCCCAGAATCGCCCTTCTGCTACATACAGTAGAGCAGTGTATGGCGACGGGAACACTAAGCACGGGTCTGACCCCAGCATGATTTTCACCACTGTGTAGCTCTGTAGCGTTTCTCAGCCAGTGGAGGTTACGGTCTGAGGGGATATCCCTGTCTGCAGTGCTTGTCTAGTTAACTTGCCTGGGAGGCAAACATAAAAAGTCATCCAAGGGGAGCTAATAAATTAACACCGCGCGTCTAGAAAAATTGACTTGGATTCCTCCCCCTTGAGGCCAAACACTAGATGTTACTAAGCTGTTTAGGAGAGAATTGCTTTTAAAAGTAGCATTCCTGGAGGTATTTGATTGTAAAGAATGACAGTTAAAGACTTTTCATAAGTGACTGGCCAAGCTTTGGGGCCATAAAGTCAACTCACAGGTATGGCCTCATTTGTGAGCATATAAACGGTGATGTTTCTTGGATACTGGCTCAAACCGACTCCTAAATCCTAGGTTCTTCAAAAGTTCTCCACACTGGTGGCAAGAAAGCTACTGGTTGGGGCTAGGGAGAGGGAAAATGGAAGAACAAGGAGGAACCAGGGATACATGGTGGCCCTAGCAGGCCCCTAAGCATGTCTTACAGGGAATTCTGACAAATGCATTACAGCACAACAAAAAGAGCTCAGAAACCTCCCAAGTCACAGGGTCAAGCTCTTTTGCATTATGCGTGGGGCCATACCACATCCCACTCTCCTAGGAAACCCTCAGACCCTGCTTCCCACCTTGGAGAGGTGAGAAGGGGCAGGGAGCACAGGTATGGAAGGAAAATGAGTGATCCTGGTCAGGATATGGGGAAAATAACCCTTTCCTGTGCATAATGTGCTCATGTTAGGGGAGCAGAGAGTGGCTGTGCCATGGGAGCTGTGCTCTGACCCTCTCACTGAGGGATTACAGGGTAGAGAGGAGGGCTTGGAGAATAAAATAACCACCTCAGCCTACAAAGAAGGGGCAGCCCAAGGTGTAAGATGAGCCTTGCAATGGAACTACCTTAACCACATCATGCTCAGATAAATTGCAGCTCCTGACCATGCGGGATTACAGCGGATTGCCCTCAGTGACATGACCTTGCTCCAGATGCCCCAGAGAGCTGCAACGTTTATCGCCTGTGCAATCGGTCAATGCCTTTTATTTATTTTAGTTTTGAGAAAGAGGAAGAACAAGACGCGAAGCGGGAGAGCTGCTTTGGGGCTGGCTGGTGGGGCCAGCAGCAGTACAGGCTATTACAGAGACAGCAGGGAGGGATCTGGGAAAATCCTGATTTCCAGCATGATCACATCAGCATAGGGAGAGGGTTGAGGAGTCCCACAGAAGAAGGCTCCCACCTCTTGCCAACTGGAGATGGCAAGGAATTAACAGGGAAGAAGGCAGGAGAGGGAAATTTCCCAGCCCTCAGTCTATGGTATATCCCCTCAAATTTAAATAGTGTTTCCCTCTGGAATCTGCAGTTAACTCCCACAGGTCTGATCCTACATAATCAAACTGATTTAAAAATCCCATCTTTATTGCCTTGGGCTTTTGGGGCTGGGTTGATGGAAGGAAACCGGGTTATTATGGAACTGTTTGGAGCAGGGACAAATCAGCAGTGTATTCAGCTAATTTTACTTTTTAATTGCTGTGAGCACACAGAGAGACAAAGAATTCCAGTTAGCTCGATCACACAGCATTAGCCTTTGGTCTAAGTGAGCAGTTCAATTTAAATACAGCACAGCACACGGGGGCTGGCATGTCTGGGGACACTGGGGCCTCCAGCGATGATGGAGAACGGAGCAGGCTGTTTGAGGCTCCAGCCAGCCAGCTTCATCCCGCCAGCCCCAGCCCACTTCTCCCTTTGGTGAAGTTTTAATGCCCTCTGCAGGATAACAGTACCAAAGGGGCTGCTGGTGCCATAAATCCTCCAACTAGTGCTGTGGGGAATTCGAGGGATGACATTTTTTGCCTTCTCCCTTCCCTATTCAGCTCAGGTTTTGGCAACTGTTTTGAAGCCCATCATTTTCACTCGTGGTAAGAAATGAATGAATGTTTGGAGCCTTGACTCTGTGAAGGGTCCACAGGAACAGCCAAGCCAGGGAGCTGATAAATCAATCCTTCCATTACAAATCCACCTATAAACCCCAGAGATGTCAGGGACAGAAGGACTGCAGCCTAGGATGGAGGGAGAACAAGCTAATGCTGAAACCTTTGGCAGAAGGAAATGAAAACTGTATATGAGTGTACTGTACTCTGCAGGACCCTTTTGCTACAACACAATCACACAGGACTTGTGATCACCAGCTGTAACAGTGGGTGATTTAGCCTGGCAGCTGAGGAAATAATTGTTGTTCTCATTAGATGGTTTGGCAGACAGAACACAGGATTGACATGAGCACAGTCCCTTGACTGTTCAGTTATAACACTTGGTTGTCTTAGATACTACTTTGGCTGGACTTTCTTCCCTAGAGGGGAGACTGGCTCCAAACTGTGACATTTCCACAGCACTGTCTGGTTAAGCAGCCGGGCACTGCTGGATGCAAACACTCCACAGCAACATTGCATCATGGCACTGTCATATTTGCACACAAATGAGTGTCTCAAAACAGGGGTCATGTTAAGAGCCACAGCAGAGCCCACAGCAATGCTCCCCAAACCTCTGACATAAAACCCATCACAAGAAGACCTGACAGCAAACCCACAAATCCACCCTGAGCTGTTAACTAGCCTATCCCGGAAAGATCACTGACACCAAACGTCCTAGAAAATTATAGCCAAACTGAGGGACCCTAAAGCCTACTGCACTGAGGAGCATCAGAGAGAGAGCAAAACAAGGGGAGCTCCTACCAGGACCAGCCATGGAGTCTTCTGGCTCATGCTATAATAAGGCCATTATGAGAAAATCAAGAAACTTCCTCTAGATGCTGTGGCGGCTGCAGAGCAGTGACACGCCACCACTGGGGGACTGGGCTGATTGGCTTGGCACTCTGCAGGCTGGCAGAGAGAAGATATCAGGAAGGATATCTTTGCTACAGGAGCTAACTCCATTGTCCACAAGGCTAGTTACAGAGAATTATGTCCTGTAAAGGCTGCACTTGGAGTAACCTTTTTCACTGCCTCCCACTCTTTCTCCCAAACAATTTTGATGGGATGGATGGTTTCAGCTTGATGGCCTGCTTGCTGGTGATTGTGAGGAACACAGCAGATAGGCTGCTGTGGAGAAAATTATAGCATTTCCTGCACCACACAGGCAATGCAGCTTAGCCCCACTGCCAATTCCCCTCTAAGAGCCAGCAAGGGAGGGAACAGAGAACTCACCCATCTTGAATCAGGTAATACTTCAGGATCTCGTCGATCTTTGAGGTGGGAGTGGCAAAGCAGCTCTCTACCAGTGTCTCTAGTCCATTGACATGTACCAAGGGCTCAATCCCAAAGTACAAAGAGTCTCGAAGCTTGAGGGTGGGAAGAGCACCCCTGTAGGGTTCATCAAAGTCTTTGTCTTTGAAGATCTCAAGAGTGAAGGGAAAGATGCCCTGGTTGCGGCTCATGATTTCCAAGGGAGAGTTCTTGAGGTTGGGCACATAACCTTCAGAGATGGTGTACCGGCGTGGGAACTCACATGTCACCGGGATCAGCAGCTTGCTGGTGCGGACAATGATGTCCCCATTGCTTCCTGGAGTCTGCTTTGGCAAGCCAGTCACCAGATTGGTGGCAATGATTTTATCATTTATTACCTGCAGCCAAGAAAGGAGTTTAAGGGAAAGGGGAGATCATTGAGAAACAGCTCTCTGAGTTGAGACAAGCAGCTGAGTTTACCTCATTCAGGAGACTCAGACATAAACTAGCCACTGAAAGTACAGCCTGTGAATTTATATACTGCAACCGGAATGATGCTCATCCTTACCTGTGAACTAAGGGCCTCTATCAGTTTGCTGTCAACTTCGATGCACTGTACTCCCGCATGAAGCAGAGAAAATTGTTTCCAATTGCTACTCATCTGCTAAGATCAGCTCTCTAGTTCCCAACCAGTTGCTGGTATAACCTCTGAAACATTATCAGGGGACCAGATTCTGTCTCAAGAGGAGGGTGAAGGGTGACACCACTTTCTGCACCAGAAGGAGAGTGGAGCTGACTCTGAAGCGCTAGGTGAGCAGAAAGCAGTACCCATGCTGATAGATGCACAGCACTGGAGAGGCAATGGAACAAGCTCTCCTACTTCAGCATACCACCCCAGGTCTAATTGGAGGCCAGCTGCACGGCAACACAGAAAACTGCTCTGGTGGTACACCTAAATCAGCTTTATTCCCCAAGTAAGCCACAGCCAAGTCCCCAAACCAGAGAGATCCCAGGAGACAGAACAGCAGTGGGTATACATACATCTACAACAGTGCCACAGGACTTCAAGGAGAAATGGATGTTGACGTGAGTGCCATTGGATACTCCTTTGCAGGAAGTGTTGATGAGGGAAAGGTCCAGGCCTCCAACCAGGTCTTTTGGGATGCTCACCTCAATAGAGCTGGACTTGCACAGCACTGGAACTACAAGAAAAGTCCCCAGAATAACAGTCTGTGCTACAAAACTATCAGGGAGTACCAGTATCAGGACGCTGTGCAAGGGCTGTATCTGTTACTATTGGGGGAACGAAAGGGCCATCCTTTGCTACATTTACGATGCTATCAAACCATAGTAACCGAACTACCTATCTTACATTCCCATCTACGCAACACAAACCTGAGCTACAAGTGCCCCAAATTCTCTTGGCACAATGATGCCACAAAAGATGACAAAGATGATGTTATACTTGTGGCAGAAACTTAGCTATGCAGTGTTTCTAGCTATACTTAATATTCAGCACAGGTTTGATTGATACCTCTTGCACTGCTGTGTCCTGGCAAGAGCCTTTCCCAGATATGGATATCAAATTCACAACACCCCAGGGCAAAGCCATTTTTAAAGACCCTTTTTATCACATTTTACATTAAACCCAGAATATGTCAAAACAAGGCAGAGTAATTCCATACAGATAGCAAGCTAAAATGGAAGTACTTCAAAATACCGTAATAGTATTTTTATGAGCAATAAACCCAGCTCTGACAAACCAACCCAATTAGCTCACTCATCCTACCTCCTTCAATCTTTGAATTTCAATACAGATCTCCAGGTGAACTTTTTAAAATTAAAAATTCCATTACATAAGAAGTGGGAGAGAACGTAGAGATTGCACAAAATGAAAAAGGACATAAGAGAATAATCTTTAATTAAAAAAGCAATCGCTATCTATATTCCTTGAGTGTATACATATCTATTCAGTTAGATATAGAACAAGCATACTAGTGCGTATATTCTAGTCTCTTCTCAGCCAGAAAAACAAATCGCCTCCAGAATTTCTATTTATCATATTTTAGAATCACACAACAAACTTTTTGCAAATATACTGGTTTGCCAAGCTTTTTCCTAAAATTAATAATAGTCCCTATCCTTGACATTCATATGATTTGCCTTCCCTAAATTTCAATCAAGTTAATTATATATAATTCTGGATCTTGGATACGAGGTACAGTGCTAAACATGCCTCTTACCCCCCTTAAAAAAATTCTCATGCCCCAGCTAAGGCACTTGTAACACAGAGTTACAGGTCCCTGTGTACTTGCAGGGAGTATTTTTTATTAAAGTTGATCTTTTCAAGGTGATATGCTAAAATGTATGCAGTGTGCCCAAAGCGATGTGCTCTCATAATGACATTGCTGGGTTAGAACAGAAAATTAAAGAATTACCTTAACTTTTCCTCCATCTGCAGTAGAAGGCAAGTGGGAATAACCGAGCATGTCAAATGGCAAAGCTCAGAAGGAGACAAAAGGACTGTGAGAACACAGTGCAATGCAGAGATGAATATCCTTTGGAGAACTGATTGGCTCAATTTGGATTTAAGGACTCATTGTTCTAGGGACTCCTTGACGAACAAGAAAATGTAATGCTTTTATAAAGTGTAATTCAGGGCAAGAGAGTTTGGATGCCAGCTGCAATTCTCCAAAGTTCAGGACCAGGCTATCTCTGTTTCTAAATGTCTTTGATTGGCACAAAAGGGAAGAAAGAGGAGACACCCATTTAACCTCTGCTCTGGCACTGCAGGAGTTGCCTGTGTGCACTCCACCACCTGGGCACAGAAATAAGTGAATGAAATCTGTGAGCAGATCCACTTTTGATTCAAGCCAACTCATCACTATTTGGGAAAACACTCTGGGAAACTGCTTATAATAATCACCTCGGAGTAACTGGTAACGTAACTCAAACCACCCTAGACACCTGTACACAGAGGAGTAATCAATACTGAGAACAGTGTTTCACTTTTACCAATTTAACAGTGGTGCTGTGAGCAGAGAGACTGTGTGCATCAGAGTGATTCAGCTCTGAGCAGGCCTGACTTCCCCAAGACAGACTGCCAGCAACAGCCTTGCAGGGGGAGCTGAAAAAGAGCTGCCAAGGTAGCTGTCACTATAGGCAGACCTGTTATTCCAGGGCAAGTGATGAGCTTGTGACAGTTTAACTTAGCTGGCAGCCAAACAAGACACAGCCACTCACAGCCCCTCACCCAGGGAATCAGGGAGAGAATTGGAGGGGTAAAGGTCAGGAGACTTGTAGGTTGAGATAAGAACAATTTAATAATTAGAGTAAAATAAAATTAAAATAATAATAACAATAATAATGATAACAACTATATGTATATACGTATATATAAGTGATGCAGAGTACAGTTGCTCACCACCCGCTGATAACAATCCCGGAGGAGCAAAAAGGAACCCTGAAGCCAAAACCGCAATCCCAGAAAAGTGAGCTCGAGCGATTCCCGAGAGAGTCCCCCCCTTTCTGGTCAGCCCTGGTTAATACCCTAAACATGACGTGATATGATCTGGAATATCTCACTGGCGTATCCAACTGTCAATTCTGGGTGTTACTGACTACTACACTTTTCTTCTCCACTCCCCCCTTCCAGTCCTCTCTTCTTGGAAACTGCCCAAGCACAGTGTCCTTGTACCTTATCAACATTCCTCCTCATAACAATCCTCACTGAAACCAAAACACAGGGCTTTCTAGCTACTAAGAAGAAAATTAACCCTACCCTAGCAAAAACCAGGACAGAGCTCCCGACTGCACGGACCAGCAGAAATGAGTTATCCTGGGTGTCAAGGAATCCTCTTTTATCCACAACTTCTTGCATCAGTTCAGAGATCTGCACTCTCCTGACTTGCTCTCAGCATTCCATCTCTTGCATCCCTGTCCTGGGCTTATCCCAGCCTGCAAAGCTCCTACAAGCCTCACTCAGTCTTTGCCAGTGAAATGTTTCAATTCTTCACTGTCATACACTGCAGAGCATCCTTAAGTGCTGGGGAAGTCTCCTCATTATCACTTTAAACTCTGCTTTGCACCAATACCTGCAAGAACCCTGACCATGGTAGGAAGGTTCTGTGGCAAGTCCAACGCTCATTTTGCTGTCAGCTGTCACTGGCACCATGCTCCTTGTCCAGCCTGTGGCTCATTCCTCGGCCTCTCAAAGTACAGCTGCTTGGAGCAGGAGTTATCTTTTTACACAGACTGCTGAGTAGAACAGGCTCTCTGGTGCTGGCAAGCATGTCAAATGGCACGTCAAACCACTGCTTATAAGCACACTACACCATTGTACCCTGCTTAGCTGCACACAAGGCTTGAGCATGGGAGGGGGCAGAAAAGCACTTCACCACCACACTTCAGAAAGAGGTAGGGTATGAGGTTGGTCTGCAAAATTCTAAGCATTTTGTTGGCTGATATCTTTGTAGAAAAATTGTAGCCAAGGTTGTGATTTCTGTGGAAGATTAATAATATTTGTTCTGAATATAGAGACAGTGCAGGGTAGGGTTGATAGGTTGCAGATCCAACTTCTTCAGGCAATTGTGCCTGCCCTGCACTGTTAATTGTACCACTAGAAACCTGATAAAATGCCATAAAAAACTGCATGGTACAGTTCTGGAAATATTCTGTCATACCTGCTCAAAATGGCAAACCACTGCATGGGGACATAAATTCATGAAATGCAAAAGAACAAGTAATCTCACTTTATGAGACGCCGTATCCTGAGCCCCAGCTTGGCACCCGACAGTGCTGCTGCTCTCATTAGCAGCCTCAGAGGAAAGGCTGTGGAAATGCACAGCCTTCTAACTCTGCTGGGGTTGCCTCAGGGAGCCAGGATTGAAAAATATTGCTCTTTTCTGGCCTGTATCCATCATCAGACCTTCAATCAGTAAGTATAATCACAGCTTTTGGAAATCTCCATCTCCTCCTCCACACCTGGCTCCGCTGGAGCAGTAAGCACTACTGAATCCCAAGTGTGCAGCGCTCACTCCTGAAAACAGTGCCTGCATTTCTAAAAAGCTTAAAAAGCTGAAATTTCATCAAGTAGAACCATTCCACCTTCCTCTCTGAGGCATACCTGCCCTGTTGGGCACCATGAAGTCTAGAATTGTTTCTCTAATGGATGTCTGGGCACTTCGTAACACATCAGACCACAGGAGATTCATGTCTGAACAGACCAGGTAACACCAGCTCATTGCTGTTATCTTAAGGCCAAGTGAATGAGCCCACGACGGGCTCCCTTTTCCTGCATTGTTAGATCCTGCCCTGGCTATTGCCCGAGTCCAGCCCATTAGCAAATTCCCATGGAAATGTCTGAAAGCAACCACACAGGTTCCTCATAGGCCCACCAAGGCAGAACACAAGCAGAGGGCTATGAGGTGTGTCTACCAGGGCAGTCCCATGCCTTCTTCAGCTTTGTGCTGAGCCTGACAGGTCTGAGAAAAGGCCAGGAGAGTCAGATAAGACTCACCAGAGAGAATTACCTCTGTCCGCCTTTCACATGCCCACACAGCTCTCCTCAACATGCAGTTTTGACTGTAGGTCCCTTCAGTAGAGGATCATAGTAGACATTTTCTCTGTAAGACACACAGGCTGTGTGATGCTTTCAACACCTCAGGGGCTCAGCGAGTTGTGGGATCATGAGAACCAGAAGAATCCTGGATGCAAGTCCTCGATTGTAAGAAGTCATTGCAGGAGGAGTTACAGACCTTAACTCTCAATGCCCTCGGGAACTTCTCCTTGATCCTCTGCTCCCTGCACTTGCTGCTACAGAGCTAAGTTTACCCTGGGAGCCTGGATGTATTTGCAAATGAAATCTTGCTCAGCTCTTGCAACCCAGACCAGGGAACATATTTGTTCCATGCTCCGTGTGCATGCTATAGGTGCAAGTGAGTCAGCAAGAAGGACTCCCTGCATACAGGAGTGCAGAAAAGTTCAGATGGAAGTTCTTCCAAGGATAACACTTCCCTTGCCTCTATGCAGCAGAAGCAACAGTCAATTTTCAGATGGTATCTAGGGCACTTTTCCAAGGGATAGCAGAAGCACCTAGTAGCAGAACTAGTGCCCTGCTTCAAGACATTGGAATGCTTACTGGAATGGCTACTGAGACACTTCGGGGCAGGGGGGGCAGAAAAGGTCTTTCCCTTCTTTCCCTTTAACCCCATTCTTGGAAGGGACCGAACCACCTGAGCTGAAATTTTAAAAGCCCAGTTTGAAGCATGGAAAATTTCAGTTCTAATAGCATAAATTTGTCAAAGGCATACACAACTGAAGCAGAGCAATATAATGAGAGATGTTAAGCAATCTTAATTGGAAGTGAACACTGCCAAACCCGCCTGTGATGCAAGATGCGCTCAGGTGTGTCCTGGGTCTCTGTTCTCTTGACTGGTAAAAAAAAGCAGTGTCTCCAGGCTCTCAGTTTTGGATAATTAAATGACAAAGCTCCATTAACCAAACTGGAAAGGACAGACTAAGAGAACACAACAAAAACAAGAAGTTCCTTCAGATGTACTCTTGACTTCCAGGGGACAGAGGCTGCCAGGGAGATTTTGTTTACCTACCTTGGCAAGTGTGGTTGTCTTCTGAGAGAACAAGTCCTCTAGGACATTCACATTGGTACGTGTCTCCCACTTCAATACAGGTATGGCTGCAGCCTCCGTTGTTATTGTGACAGCCTTCAATTTCTGCAAAAGAAAGGAAAATCAGCACATCCTGCTCCTTAGGCAGCTGTGTGGCAGCTATGCAGTCCCCAACATATGCTCCTAACTGCTGAACAAACAGTATGACCAACACAGAGCTTGAAGGCAACAGTACAGTGAGAGATTGCTTCCAAGAAAATGCAGTGGAAACCTATTTTTAATTGTACAATTCCCTGTGTTTGTCATTTCACCATGATGTTCACCAAGGAATTTCTTCACCAATTCTTTCACCAAGGAATTCAGTGAAAAAGCTTACCAAATTAAATTGCGTGATATAACTGGCATCCATAAGAAGGCCCAATAGGCAAGCTTCAGCTTGGCCCTTTCTAACTTCCGAGACATTCTCTTAAACAAAATTTTTATGTTGTTTCTTACTTCAAAAAGGTGCAGGGAAAATCTTAAAACTGGAGTTCCATGTGGAACCATACTCACTCCCTTAGTCATCAGCAGAATTAAAGCCCTGAGGTTTGCAGGGAAGGTGTCTTGGGGAGGACAGACTCACAGGTCGCCAGCTCCTACTCCCATCAGGGAACACCAGAGAGAAGATGAGGCGCTCTTTGCCTGTGGGTTTCCCAGCCATAACAGAAGTGGGCATACTGGATGCCTGCACCCCTTTGTAGGCTGAAGATGAAACTCTGCTTGTAGAAGTTTGTTTAGCAGGAAATTTTGCTAGTTTGTGAGTTTAGCTATCCTGAGGTGTATTATCACAGGGACAGAATGACACAAAGTTCACAGTGTAAGGTCGATTCCCCTCCTAATTTTCCCCTGTTGTAAAGTGCAGAGGAGAGAGGGCAGCACAGCTAATTGGGAGATTTGTCATGCCTTTTCTTATGTCTTTTCTATTCAGGTGAGGCAATTCTCTGAGGATCCGAATTTTTGTGTAAAACATATTCCTAGCCACTACAGCTGCAGAAAAGGCCTGAAAGGTCATTCAAATACATTCTAAAGATTTGAAAAATCTAAGGCAAGTAAGGTCATTTCCAGTTGTTGTTGGTTTTCTATTATAAAGAAAATGACAGAGTATAACGACTTTTTTGTAAAAAAAACCCCAACCTTCACTGCTTGATTTTTTTTAACCCTTTGGGACAAATACTGCTAGATGTTCTCAGTGAAACAATAATACTAAACAAGTCAGAAATACAAAATATTTCTCCCTAAGCCTGCATCAGAAATGACTGTGGTTTTTGCTGAAATGTAAAGAAAAAAATGTAAATCCCATACTTATCCTTAGGAAAGCATGGAAAACAACAGCCTGGACACTCCACATGGGTTGAACTAATAGGTAAAGCATTATAAGGGAAATTTTGAGATCTCTCAACCCTACTCAGCCTCACCAGCTCATGTAAGCAAGCTAAATCTCTTGCATTTGCTCTTTTTAGTAACAGCTGTGAGGTGGCTTACAAGTAAATCACATACTCCAATGGCTCACAAAGCTGAGGGCACATCTTTAGAAATAAAACTCACTAACAAGATTGTAAAAACACTCAGCAGCAGTGTTAAACTCATGAAATGCACCATCCTTCTTACAGAAGGTGAAATTAAATGATATATCAAAGGCCCTAAAATCCAACTTTGGGAACAGCAGAAACAAACAAGTTTCTAAGCACAGACTATTCCAACCCTGTCAGAAGAGCGCAGTGCTCAGGAATAAAACTGCCACGTAGTACAGCTGGTTTACATGATACCCCACCAGCTCAGTGCACAACGTGGAAGGGACAAAGCCCACAGATCACATTTGGTCCCACACAACTTAAGAAGTACTTAAGGAGCATGTTGCACAGCAGCTTTCCCCAGGGAAGCATAATTGTCTGGATGAGTGATGTTTTCTTAACAGAGCTCAGAGAGGAGATTTTCACAGAAGCGAGATGCAATGTGCTTTGGTATCATAGAGGGGGAAAACAGGGACAAAAACTGCAGCTTGGAGCCATCCTTCAGTGAACCATAAAGAAGGGTAGAGTCCAGCTCAAAAATACAATGGCAATCCCTCTCTCTCCGTGCACCACATGGGTCTGCCACACAGCAGCTAACCTCAGGCTGCATGCAGACTGCAGATGTATTCAGTTCTGGCAATCAGGTAGCTCAAAAGTGAGGCATATCTGTAGCTATTATTCTTGTCTGATGCCCCGCAATATCTGTGAACATACAACACAGCAGCTTTGCTTGTGAGGGATGCCAGTGCTCTTCACAGCTGACCACAGAAAACATGAGGCACGAGTCAATTTTTGCTGTGCTTTTTCATATTTCTGCTCAGAGATATTTGTACATTATTAGTGACAACAGATCAAACCTCTTTAAGCCCCTGCCAAGCTACCCATCTAAACTCATCAAGAGTTTGCAACCTGGCTTTGACACCACTGGGAAGTAACTGTAGCAGCTGCAGACACCAGAGCCCACAACTAACCACTTAACAAAAAGCACACAATCAAAATGTAGCCCTAATCTCAAATCTACCTCCTGTTTACCAACTGGCACCTCCTCTCCTCAATCTCTACCCTGGGAGGCTAAGCAATCCTCATGCTCTAGTCTAATATTATGACATTATACCATACCTAATGCTAGCTGTCAAAAACCAGCCATGCTAAATCTGCCACTGCAAAACTATCATCAAAATCTCCAGAGCCAAATCCCAGCAGCTCCAGCAATAACTAGTTCTGTCTGGACAACTGATCTTCCAAATCCACTGCTGCCTCTCCCCCCCCCGATAGAGATAAATACAAACAAATCCTAACAGAAATTAACAAGGCAGGGAGAACAACAAGGAGACTCTACTTGATTAGAGAGATATTTCAGGAACAACCCCACTGGCAAGCACAGTGATATGAGTGACATTTAATCGCAGTTGCAAGGAGCCAAGTGAGAACTAGTGCTGCAAGGGAAGGGGAATGATTTGTATCGTTTCCAGTGGACTGTGATAACTGAAAGCTCACCTTCACAGGTCTTCCCGTCACTTCCCAGTGTGCGCCCGATCCCACACTCACAGCGGTAGGAGCTCTTCAGGTTAACACAAAATTCGCTGCAGCCTCCGTTGTTCTGCTCACACTCATTTTCATCTGGAAAAAAAAATCCAGTGTCATAATATGTCCCCTGGTAAACACACAGCTGGCAAAAAGGGGCTGTTACATGGGAGCACTGGTCAGATTCTTGACTGGCTTTCTTGGCTTCCTGACCTGAATCAGGGCAACAGAGATGAGTGATCCCAATAAATGCTAAAGGTGACTATCTGGGTCTCTTTAGCTTGGAGAAAAGGAGACTGAGGAGTGACCTCATTAATGTTTATAATTATGTAAAGGGCAAATGTCAGGAAGATGGAGCCAGGCTCTTCTCAGTGATGTCCAGTGGCAGGACAAGGGGCAATGGGTGCAAGATGGAACACAGGAGGTTCCATGTGAACATGAGGAAAAACTTTCTCACTGTGAGAGTGACAGGACACTGGGACAGGCTGCTCAGGGAGGTTGTGGAGTCTCCTTCTCTGGAGACATTCAAATCCTGCCTGGACGCCTTCTTGTGTGACCTACTGTAGGTGTTCCTGCTCCGGCAGGGGGTTGGACTAGATGATCTTTCGAGGTCCCTTCCAATCCCTAACGCTCTGTGATCTACTGACAGCAGTAGAGTATTTGGCCATGCTGTGTCTACCTCTGGGACACAGCCAACCTGGGGGAAAGACAGCACGCACACAGCAGCCATTCTGGAGTGAAGATGGACACAGTCCCACTGGAAAACTTTGAAACTGGTTCCACACGCTGGGGAGTTCATGCTTTCATCTATCTTCCCATTCTAAACTATTCTGCACTCCACTCAAAGACATCAAAATGGAGTTAACATGACTTCACTGCATGGTAAAACTAGATGAATACCAAAATTGGTCAAAAATAAACCCTATCTAATTTTGTATCACATCTGCTACTGCCACATGTGATCAACTATCCTACAGCAATTTAAAATTATTCAATCCTTATTTAAAAAAAAAAAAAAAAAAAAGACACAAGAATGAAAAACAGCTGTAAACATATAACCAAAGCTGAAATCAAACCAAAACACTTTAGTGACCCCCATGAAGCTTCCCCAAGAAAAGCTATGTCATGAGAAATTTCATTGTTTCGGCTTCTTGCCTCAGCTCTGGCTGCTCCCTGCCCTGGAAAGCTCAGAAATGTCAGCTCACCATGGTGAGGCCTAACCTGGGCGCTGGTGCCACGCAGGCCATCACGATCATTTACTGCTTAGATGCTCTGTATCAAAGATGAGACAAAGAGCACAGTTCTGAGCTACTCCCTCTGAGGACTCAAGCTCCTCACTGCCCCACAACAGCTCTCCCTGCTCCTCCACAGAGCTATGGCACCTACCTCTCCAGCTCAGAAGAAAGAGAAGTGACTGAGCTGGCATCCCACACTTTCTGGAGGTTGCAGAATAACCTTGTAATGGGCCTGGACTGAGTTTTTATAACCAAAACCAATATACCCATGAACAGTACCTGTGTCACATTTCTCTGCTGGCTGCATTCAGCTCTAGATTAGAGCCCTCCAGTGTACTGAGGATAAAGCACAGCAGATGCTTTTGAATCTCTTAGTAAACTCCTCCTAATTTTCTCTTTGAGAGGCTAAAGTTCTTCTACGTCTGCCTGCGTTTTTTTTTGAAAGGTACTTTGTTCTCCGAGATTCTCATTCTTCAACCGGATTTAATCTCTGTGTACAAAAAATGAATCAAATAGAGAGGAAGGGACGATCATTGCTATTGCTCAGCCACAAAACTAACGATTTCTCTCAGGTAGGCCAGAATGCTGAGGTTATCAATCAAGTTTCACATGGGATTTCACCAAAACAGCTTGGAAGTTACCACTTAGTAGATGTCAAAAGCTTAAAAACAAGAAAACAGAAAAATACCATTTTAAGAGACAGGTCAGAGATGAGCTCTCTTAGACCTAAGTGGTCCCATGTGTACGCAGTACCCACAGCTTGGAGCTCGTGGTGTTGTCTCCTTCCACAAGTGACATGAATTGAATATTTTTAGCCAAAGAAATGGTTGGTACCACGGGAGGCGGGAAGCATGTCCAGGAGACAGATGCCTCCCTTTTCACATGTGACGGTCCATACTCTCCCTTCTAATGATAAAGCTAAAGCTGCTTAAAAACAGAAGGCAAAACAGGAAAAGGGCTACTGGCAAAGACATAGGGACGCTGTTAGAAGGTCCTGAAGCTTGGCTTGGCCAAGGGTTGTAACCAGCAATTCACCTTGCCAGTCCTCCAAGCTCTGCAACACACAGCAAATCTGTCCCTGCTCTTCTGCACCAGTGACAACCAGCACTTCTGGGACACAGGCTAGTTTTCTTGAGACTGAGTTGGGAGAGTGCTGAACTGATTTTAACCATGGCTTAGTCCAACATGGATCCAGGTATTCAGACGTCAAAAAAAATGCACTGGGTTGGTGGAACTATGACAAAATCTAAGACCTAATCTAACCCCTAAGTAAGTTTGCAAATGAAAACATAAGGTAGGATCAGCAGGATTCAAAGCACTTAATGTACTGAAGAGAAGTCAGCCTAGCACAAGGAGGTTCACAGAGCTGCTTAGCATTACTGCAGCATCATCAGCCCCGCTCTTAGGGTGAGCTGGGAAAGGAAGAATATTCTCTGTATAGGAAAGGCACGGGAAGGGCTCATGCAGATTTGTTTGGTTTCTCTGGAAGGCCGGCACAGTTGCTCTCAATATGCAATTGCACAATTACTCAGCACAACAGAAAGTCATCAGAAAGATGAGTGAGCTGTACAAGGGAGGCTTCAGGTAAGTAAACCAGTGTGATTATTACAGTTGAGGTGTTGTGCCATCTGGTTATCATGAAGAAAAGCAGCAGTACACAATTCCTGCCTGGCCTGGCCACAGGGGGATGAAGGCAGCTCCAGCACAGGCAGACAGGCTTGGGACTCCTGTGTGTCTCCCTGCTGCAGGAAATCCTTTCCTGACAACCTGCCACGCCCTTGTTGTGCTGGTGCTTGTCAAGGGCACTTCTGCACCTGGAAGTCTTGCAGAGAAGCAGCCAATAGATGCTTTTAATTAGCTGAGAGTGCTAAATCAGCCACTCAGCTGCAGAAATGTGGAGCAGATTAAGCAAAACTGTTTTGAAGAATCGGTGTGAGCAAGTGTAAATCTGCAGCAGGGCCAGAATGATCTCTCCACAGATTGTAACGACTGTGGCCCCTACCCTGATGCCCACAGACATGAGGAATGTGAAGAAGGAAACCACCCACACCTGCTTTGTCAGCTACAGTCCATATGGAAGAAACTCATCTGCCACACAGCCTGCTGGACCAGCTCTGCTCTCAACATCCCCACCAAATCAAGCCTCAAAGACAAAGATGAGATCTCACTTCCCCTGAACATAGTACCCTTCCTCCCTCCACAGCACCTCTTGCTATCCATCGGTGTGGCTCTGCAGCTCCCCAACAGCCACTCCTTTCCCAGCCCCTTGCATTGCCCCACAGACCATTTTCCTAAGACCTCACAGCTCAGATGGTCGCCTCCCAGCACCACATACAACCACAGTCATCCTCTCCTCAGGGGTTCATGGATATTCCCTCACAAATCTCCAAAGCCTACGTTCCCTGCTTTGCTCTCACGGCCCTCCACCTCCTTCCTGGTCATGTTGCTCTCTGCCAGTGCTGTCATCATGCCAGCCCCCTGAACACCACCTTGTCATGTTGCCTAAAACCACTGAGGCTGTGCTGTGACCTGCAATCCTTTGGCTCTCCTCAAAGCCCAGGCTTTGCACAATGCCCCGCAAGGGCAGTAAGTATGGTGAAGCTTAGTGCATAGCCCTAGGCCAGCCAGCAAAACTTTTCTTGGAGGAAATACCTAATGACTGACAGCACAGCCATCCCTGAATACCAATGAGGCTGTACTGTGATCTTGCAATGAGACTCTGATACGGGCAGTGAAGCTGCTGCCTTCAGCAGCTGGACCAGGCAGAAAGCAAATCTCGCCTCTGTACCTGCGTAGCTCCAGGGGCACCCAAATGCACTCAGCCATGGGATGTCATATCTCGCCCTGTGGGGAGAGATTGGGAACCATTTACAGAATCAAAGATCTGTTCTAGGCAGCAAGGGGGAAAAACTCCTCTCAGGATGCTTTTCCTTTTTCATACCACTTTGTAAAACAACGGACTGAGATGTGAGCAACGAAACAAAGGGCAAAGAAAACGTCAGTAACTGACACAAGGTACTTTCACCCTTACCAAGACACGTCTGTCCATCAGGTCCCAGTGTTGTCCCCAGGGAACACGTGCAGTCACTAGTGTCCAGGCAGGAGCCCTGGCAATCCACCACATCACAGATGTCATAAAAATCTAGGGCATGACAAGAATATTGTGAGCACAAACCACTGAGCATGCACCAAAAATACTGTATTTGTACTGTCAGCTTCATGCCCTACGTCTAGTCCATCAATTACAGACGTAGCCCATATTAGGAAAGCTGAACCACTGAAGCTGATAAGAAACAATCTAGTTTAATTACTGTAAGTCAGAGATGCAAATTTTGGCTTTGGTACCATGCCAAGACAAACCACAGGGCCCACAGAGAGCATTAAATCACTGTGGCCAGGTCAGCTACAGAAGATTTCTGCTAGCTGAACAAAGGCTAAAATTCACAGAGGTGAAACAGTCTAATCAATCCCTTACAGACAGGCCACCATCTGCACTGCATCACCTGACATGCTTCTGGGAGAGAGCCAGAAAACAGTCACCACCTCTCTCAGGTATATGGATGCTCACTACCTCTCCTTCATCATGGGACAAGGGGATTTCCTCAGCACAAGACAAACATGGACCTGTTGGAGTGGGTTCAGAGGAGGCCAAAAAATGATCAGAGGGATGGAACAGCTCTGCTGTAAAGAAAGGCTGAGAGAGTTGGGGTTGTTCAGCCTGGAGAAGAGAAGGCTCCAGGAAAACCTTATAGCAGACTTTCAATGCTTAAAGGTCGGCTTATAAGAAAGATGGGCACAGACTTTTTAGCAGGGCCTGTAGCAATAGGACAAGAGGTGATGGATTTAAACTAAAAGAGGGGAGATTTAGACTAGATGCAAGGAAGAAGGTTTTTTTACACTGAGGGTGGCGAAACCCTGGCCCAGGCTGCCCAGAGGGGTGGTAGAAGCCCCATCCCTGGGAACGTTCAAGGTCAGGTTGGATGGGGCTCTGAGCAACCTGATCTGGTTGAAGGTGTCCCTGCTCAGTGCTGGGGGGTTGGACTAGATGGCCCCAAAAGGCCTCCTCCAACCCAAACCATTCTATAATTCTATAAAAGTGACCTCAGCAGTTACTTACGCCCGCAGTACGCATGGAAACAAACGCTAGGCTTAGTTAAGTGATACACGTAGTACCCGCCCGGACACGCCTTGACGTCAATCGTGGTATTCCAAAGACAGCAGTTCCCATTGAAGCTGGCACAGGCTTGGCGTGGGACGATGCCATCCGACTCCCGTGGGTGGCTGCCATTCAGCCAAATGGGAGCATGGGTGCCACAGTGGTTCTCCGGGATGCAGAAGGTAGGCATAGCATCACCAGCCATGCCAGTGAAGCGATACCACTCCCCGTCAATTTGACTGTCGCATGTCGGCTGGCCATGGGAACCGTTTATCTGATGATCTGTGTTCCTCCAGGGCTCGTTCAGGCTGATGTAGGCAGAGCAGGGGTCCAGGGCTGAGACATGCAGCAAGAGACAAGAGAGAACATCTGGTAGATATCAAATCAAGTTATTGTCTGATAATTGCATGGAACGCAAAATAATTTATTTTTTCTATTCATGATTTAACAGAATCATTGTAATAGAGATCCCTGGGGAGAAACAGCAACACCAGCTAACTTAATTGCCTTATGGAAAATTCTGACAGCTTGGCTTAAATGTCTTGGAAGAAAAAGTAAATTAACAGAGCTCTTACAACATTATGCAACAGTGACTTGCTGTTTAGCTGCTGTAGAGTATGACGGGGGGGCGGGGGCAGAAGGTAATATTAGCAAACCTCAAGTCCAAGGAGTGATTTTGCCGTAGGAAACGTCCTGGGAGCACTGATTCAAGCCTAGGACATCCACTCTTTGGTCAAGTACTAACTGAGCACCTGCAAGTTTCTCCTGAAATCACTGGTAACTCTCCCACATGCCTTGGAGAAGAGGAACAGACTTCAAAAAGGTTATGCAGCCTCTCTAAAAATCCATTCATAGTCTATATCAGTCCTCACAATTGAGCTGTCATAACCACAAGCCAGAGATCACTTTGCAAAGCACCAGTTAAAACAAACTGCAAGATATGCAACAGGAATGCTACATTTAAGGTGTACAGAAACTATTCCATTTCAATTATTAGACCTCTATATAACTGTAAGTTTTCTCTAAGCCTAATTTATCAGTTCTTACTCGCTTCAGAGTACAATTTTAAACAGCTAAAAGTAAGAACTGCTATCCCATGTCACAAGAAGTTGATCTTTAGCCCAGCAGGCTGTCTCTAACCAAGCATGTATGCTTAGAGAGGTAAGGTAGGAGAAAGAGGCTCTGCTCCATTCACCTGGGGTTTTGTTCTCCACTCTTTACCCTACAGTAAGTTTATGTCAAGGTCAGTTGAAAGAGTTGTAACTCAAATTCATGCACTCTGTAAAATTCTGTAGTGGGGTAACAGAGAAAGGTGGCAGCCCCCTGTATTTAAAGATCCACTTAGATGTGCCCTAGTCTGCTACAGAGACTCTGTCCCCCAATTCCCTGTGCCAAATGCTAACCACCTCTATGATTCACAGTACCTATGTTGTGATTTTCTGTGATGTAGCCGCCTCCCTGCATCTAAAACAGCTTCCTGAAATATTTTTATTTATTATCTTAAAATCTAGAGAGCATGAAGGTCTGAATCAGGACTTCCTGAGGAGGAAAATGTTCAGCTCTACACAGTCCAGTTCCTTGCAAAGCCCACAAGCCATCCAAATCTCCACAGGAGATCAGATGTTTGTGAGTGAAGTGAATGTTTGTGAGGGCAAGGTATAAACACATGGACCTCCTTGTAGGTGAATGTCTGTTCATGCAGTGCTCAAGGAGTGTGGCCTTTTCAGAGGCCTTTCTGAACCTTCTGCAAACAATTAAAACATAAGAATACCATAGGGAGAAAAAAAAATAATTAAGAACTGAAGTGTTCATTACATTTTCAGTCTTCTCCTAATTAACCCTGATTTGGCAGCTTCCTCTCTAAAAGTCCAGAGGTTTCATTTTCACTTACATTTAATACCTGATTAAGCACCATTTACCCGTGACTAGCTATTCTCTGTTAAGGAAAATGAATGCTAATACTGCCTTGAATAAGGAAAATTGATTACCATTTTCTAGAATTAGGCTAATAAAACAAACCACTCTGATTAAATGCATCTCAGACTGCAATACTCTCCACTTTGCACACCACATTTTTTTCTTTTTCAGTTCTAAAGTTGCTCTCTGTTTTGTTTTGTTTAAACAACAAGGTGATACAATTTGGGTTGGGGGAAGACATTCTATTGTTTCTATTAGAATGCTCTGGAGGCAGACAAACCTTCTTGGTTCATTATTTTGATTTGCTTCACTGATTTTAAAGTGGGAACTACAAATGCTTCGGGGAATGGCCATCAGGTCACCCTTATTTAGCTGCAACCTCTGTAAATATCTGTCTCACTGACATGCTATCTTGTACATTCTCACAAATACAACATCCCTCTTGACAAACACCCCTACACCATCCTCAGCCATAAGCACATTTTGTTTGGCCTCGAATCCAGCACAAAAGGCAGGAGCAGCTGCTGTAGTCATAAGAGTGCTGCAGAGCTGCAAGCTGGCACAGGGAGTGCAAGCCTGGGTTAGGAAGGGAATCTCTCGTGCCATGATTCATGAGATACGCAGAGGAGCAGATTCACTCCCGCTACAAGTGGCCCTTAGTTCTGAGCAGTGGAGGGGGAACCACAGC
>NW_010286586.1:56846-102466 GCF_000700745.2 Antrostomus carolinensis
CTCGTGAGCACTTGATTTTACCTGCCTCTCCTTGCCTCCCCTTACCCACAGACAGCAGCAGCACTGCTAAATCCCATCCTCCACAAGCTTGCTTAACTTCTTGCGACAGGAAAAGATGGGTCCTGCCTCTTGCTTTGCACACAGCTGAAAAAAGCTTCCTCTGGGCTTCCCTCAGTGTAACGCACTTGGTTTCCAAAAGATGATTTGGTATGGCTTTAAGGTGAATCACTAACTAAGATTAAAAGGTTTTTGTGTTGTTAAAAACCCAATGAGGTGAAGTGAGGAATGTCCTGTCAGCTTCCCAGCTGGGCAGCACCAAAAATACACATACTTTCATTAGCTTTCATATAGGATAATTAAGTTTATGAAATATCCTTTGTAGTCAGACTCTGAAAACACTAATCTAGGGAGATCACATTGTCTCCTAAACATTCAGAAGATAATTTAAAGACGAAATTTACTGAGATGAACACACAGCAGCTCAGAGGGAACTGGAAGTAGGCATTTCAGGGGAATGAGGTAGCTCACTCTCCCATCTTTCATTTCTCCAAAGCTCCAGGCAGGAGAAAAGGAGGCAGAGAAGCAGAAAAAGTAGACAGTGCTCTTTTGAACACTGCAGACCCTCAACAGCCACCCTTAGACTGCCAGGGATGCCCCAAGCCAACCTCCCTGTAGATGCCAAGCAGTCTTTGGCAGCATAGTTCACTGAAAACTAATTAGAGTTTTTAAGAAAAGACTCCAGAAAAATACAGAAGCAACCAATCAACCTATCATCTCTTCTCCTCAAACAAAAGCACGGGGGTTTTGCACAAGACACATAACTATCTCCAGCTCCCTCTGTTTTTCATTTTTCTTGGCTCAGTTTTTTCCTCCCCAACACTTCTTGCACGGCCTGAGCAATTCAGCCTGACAAGCGTTAGTTATGAAGTAAAGCTTTTCAATTTGTAATCTTGATGGCATCATTAGTTCTCTAGCTGACACGCTAGCATATATATTGGATGACAAATCAGGCTCTAGCAAGCATTCATAAGCCCACCATTCTGCAGAGAGGTTAATCCTGTGTGTACTGTGTAACTGGAGGTCTCTGCTCCAGCACAACTAAGCAATGAAATGAGCAGCACTGCATTATGACACTAAATTCAGTTAAGATTTGTCAAAGAAGAAGGTGAAAAAGTAGCATAATATCTACTCATAGAGTCTCTTCTCTGAAGGAAGAAGAAAATTGCACAGTACCTTGGCAGTAGACATTCTCCCAATATGAGAGCCCTCACACTCTGACAGAAAGGTCTTTCCAATCGGAAAGAATTTTGCACCACCTTCAAAGGAAAAGGATATTTCTCACACCTTCTAGTCTCTCACCTAAGAATACCAAGACTCAGCACGAACCTTAAATTCAGCAAACAAAAACAAGCTTGAAGGCAATGCCTCTTTACTCACCCATTGAAGACACTGGCTGCAACCGGATAACGAAGCAGACACAGAAAATCAAGTACTGGAACATCCCACTCAGCCAAGGAACAGTTACCACTCAAGTAACAGAGGCTTGAAAGCCCTTGCTCACACTGTGGCTCTTGCAGCCTTCCTCTCGTTGGAGCTTCTGACCCCAAGCTTTCTGAAAAGCAAGTGATAGGTCTGCTAGAAGTTTATCAGAGGAAGAAGCCGAAGGGATGTGGGATACAGTTCCAGCCTTGACCTCCACAGAGCAGCTCTGCCTCTTATTGACAACAGAGATGTACATACTGATCAATCTTGTTTTTTTGACTCAACTTGCTATTGTTTTCTGCCCCACAGTGACACCTCCACTATCTTATCCGGAGAAGAATTCGAACCAGGGAACACCCGGACATCCCGAAGGGATGGAAAAGAAGAACGGATGGGTGCTTATTGTTATCTCTGCTCCTTCCACAAGTTGTACGACTTCATGGCTCCCCAAAAGCAGCAAATACAAGCTAGAGAGCTTTAACTGCAGGAAATAGTGGCCAAAGGAGGAGAACTGATCCTTCCGAGCAGAGATTGCAGATGAGTGCTTGGAGCAGAGCTACAATGGGAACATCAGTCAAAGCAAAGGACTGGTGTCCCACAGGGAAATAAGCTGTTCCTATGCTACACAAAGACCCTTTCCACTCCTGGTCACACAAGCTGACCATTGCAGCAAGTTTATCAAACAAGGCCAACAAAGACATTTTTCTGTAGTAGTTTTATGATGTCTTTAAAAAACAAAACCAAACAAACAACAAAGAAACACAACATTACTGAATTAACTTCCACGCAAAACCGAGTAATTGCAAACCTCTGCCTTACTGGTTCAAAGCAGACTAGGTTGAGCTGCAGGTCATAACCACATGCTCTGGCTACAGATGAGATGTAGCACAACAAAATCTGTTCTCTACTAAAGCAAACCAAGCACCGTGACTGGCAGGAGAGATACCAAGGACAACATGAATAAGCAGAAAGGGGTCTTCCCTCTCATCCTGCTAGCTGTAGCTCTTATTATAGAGAATAGATTTAAAGCTCTGTTGTTAACCTGTATGTACATCTACACAGCTAAAGGTCTCTCCTGGCTTATGAACAATGGTTGGACAGTTCTCCTCCAGGAAATCAGCTGCAGGCAGAAAGGTCTCCATCAGCAGAGTACAGGTAAGCGTACAGTAATCGCAAAATCAAGCAAGCATAGGCATTTCCCTGTTTCCTCTGGACGCTGCACTTCTGCAGCAGGCTAGTGTAAGGAGTAACATCAAGGTTGATGTGCTAGCTTCAAATCCCAGAAGGATAAAAAACGGCTCCGTTATTTTCATGTTAAGTTTGCATGAGACAAAGAGTTAGATATTTGCCTGCTTTGTAGAGACTGTACATTATAGAAAGTTCTCAGTGGTCCCCTGTATGATCCCCTGGCAGTGAAGTGCAATATACTGCTCTGCTCCACCCCAGCACAGGAGTAATCTTCAGTGGTGAATGACTCTAGGGAACAACCAAAGAAGCTTTATAAGCAACTGTCATTGCTCCCACCACCACAAAAAAAATCTTTGTGGCTATACTGTGCCGACAGCTGTGCAGTACCAGAAAAGTTTTTTCCAACAACAGGAAAGGAGAACAAATTCACTATGCAAAGCTAGCAAGGCAGATAACCCTCAAAAGGTGATTACGTGAATTCCCAGAAGAGAAACTAAAATTGAACAGAGAAAAATACAGCAAGCCACGGGAAGTTATATTTTGCCATTTTCATTGAGAGGTTGATTCATACTTAAGATCCTAGATAAATAAAACTGACAAGCTTGAATTGAATTTTCTATTTGCGTTAGAGGTGCCTGTATTTTTCTGAACCATTTCATTACCCGCTGCTTTTATCTTTGTAGGTGGTATATTAGGCCTGACACTAGTAATGTTTTGACAGTTATACACAAGTGACTGATAACTGACAATTAACATGGGGAAATGAAATGCATCACAGCAGTTGTGAGTCTTAAAGGTATCATGAACAGGCCCTATCAAGTTCTTCAAAACAGATTAAAGCAAGAGATGCCCCAGCGTTCCCAGAAATGATGCTATCCCATATCACCATAACATTTAGTTCAAAGATACAGTCTAAAGCTGGAAAAGATTCAGTGCACTGCCTCTAAACATTTTTGGGATCCACCAGAAAGACAAAAACCATCTCAGTCTTTCAGAAGTAGCACCAACGGAGGCAACTCTTCTATCAGCACTTTCCCTTTGCTTTCCAAGTTATTTTGGATGACATACATAGCTCCAGTTCCCCCACGAACAGTAGTAGCCCATTATTATAGCAGGCCACTGCAAATCTGTGCCTCAGAGAGTTGAAGCAATTATTCCTGAGAGGGGAAACCAAGGGGGAAATCCAAACAAAAACTCTCCTGCAAACAGGCCCTCTGGGAGAGAGGATACAATTCCAATGAAGTAAATGAAGTACTCTAGATGCGGTAAGGCCTGCACTCTTTAGGTAGATCTGGTAAAACTGTTGCTCCTGACCTCCACTTCCCCACCCCACAGATTAGTGAGCCTGACTTCCCAAGAAGCAAGAGAATCAGGATCAAGTTAGTATTTCTTAAAAGTAATTATCAGTATGGGTTAAAAGATAGGAAGAGGCATCAAGAGAGAAGGCAATATTAAAATAGAGGGCTGGGATTTTATTTCTGTACCCAAGAGATGGGATCTTCTAAACCTGCTGCTGTCTAAACCTGGGTATGTCTACTCTTAATGCAAGAAAGGACACAAACTTTGCAGGTGGCAACCCCGCTTCTTGCCCCTCCCAGAGATTTGGAGGGCTCTACCACCCTTACACAAGGAACTCAAATTCTTCAAAGCACTGGCTGGGCTGTAATGGAATAATGAATAAAGATGCTTTGGCATTTGCCGAAGTTGGCCTTGTCTTTGTCAGAGCCAGCTCTTAAAACACACCAACATTTGATGAAAGTGAGAAGTATGAAGAACAGTTCTTAGAGCAGGAGTAACTCCAGCAGCCTGCCTTGAAGGAGGAGGCGGAAGAACTAATCAGCACTTCCTGATGCAGAGAGAGAGGAGAACCTGACACACACCACAGGATCCCTGCCTGCGATTGATCTGAGGATGTATGTTCACAATAAGCCTTGACAGGCTGCTGCGATGGATTGCATGAATGTCAAGGACTTAGAGATAGGCCTTATTGCTGTAAACAACTTGTCCCAGGACACGGTGCCAAGAGGAAAGGCTGCTAAGATCAGGGAGTGAACACAAGTTTGGTGAAGCAAACTCAATACAAGAAAAAAAACCAAAACCCACAGCAAGACTCCATTAAAATCAGACAAGTACAGAACTCCTAGTGAAGACTAGCAGTTATTTCCTTTCCCTTAGTGGAGTCCTGTGATGCAGAACTTGGTGTTTTGGCAGTGTTTTTCCACAAGTCCGACAGAACCCAGTGTATTTTCCGTGTTCCTCACTTTCTAGATGGAGGAATTGGGGCATAGACAGCATACCCACAACTGTAAAACCAGTCAGGGGTGGAAGCAGTAGGACCCATCTTTTACAGGTTCACAGAGCCACAATGACACAGCATAACACCAGCTTACCAGCTTCTCCCATACTTCAGGGCTTAGATACAGGAGTGGAAATTAAACTTGCAGTGTATCTTACTTTTCACTCCTTCACTTACTTTTCACTCCTTCAATGTCAGCATAGAAATAAAACTTTTTTTTTTAGAAGGGAATAATTGGAATCTCTTGGGATAGGTAGAAAAATACCTCAGGTATAGTAAGGAGATTTTTAAGTTATACAATGTGGCATAGAGGAAAGCAGTTTGCATTTACAACTCCACACAAAAAACACAGAGGAGATCAAAGAAGTTGTTCCATTGGCTCAGAAAGACAGGGCAACTTGGCCAGCTTCACTTGACTGACCCAGTGCCAAGGTCTGACAGCCAACAGCAACTTCAGAGCACCATGCAAACCCTCTTGGAGCCAAACATGGAAGTGTAGGAACTTGCACCAAGGTGATCATTATCACTGCCTGACAGGTAGGAAAGGTTACAGGGGAAAAGAGACGGTTTCTTCTTTGCTCTTCAGGAAAAAGGAGCCATGAACACCTCCCCTGGAGAGGTTTACAAGGTAAAGCCTCACAGGCATGGCAAAAAGGGAGCCTAATACATTTTTCCAGACAATTTTGAACTTGACATGTATTTCTTTGAAAGCTCCCTCACAGAAAGAAAGGGAAGAGAGGTTAAGCAAATGAGTAACAAAATTGTTATAACAAGCAGCATCTGAACACCGCAATGCACAGTGCTGATTACCTTTCAGAGGGTCTTAAGAACACAGTGTTACATTAAGATTCAGGCAGCACTGCCTGCTCTTAAAGTGCTGCCAGTGGGACAAGACCCCATTGCCTGCCTAGGTCCTAGGCATGAAATAACTACTGCAAGACAGTTTGTTGATGCGGCTATACAACCCTGTGTATCAGGAGAGCAAATAAACATCACCCTTCCCTTCAATGTTAGTATTAAAGGGCAACAAAAGCAGAAGCACTGAGGTTTGAGTTTGAGGTTTGTGGCATACATCACCCACCTCCAGCAGAGACCACGTATGCAGTGGTGGTGCAGAGAGGAGCGAGCCAGCAACCTGCCAGGGGTACAGACTAACAGGGGCCATCGGACAGCCTGTACTTCAGGGTACAACTGTAGATTCTCATTTACTCCTTTTTCCACATCATCTCTAGAACAACATTAAAGCATGTCCGCAAACAATTTTGTCACAGCATCTTCTTACTTTCAAACTAGAGATTGTAGTGCTAGATGTCAAAGTCTTCAGTTCTTCCGGATGCAAAAATGGGTAAGTTCTTATGCAACTGTTCCAAGCAGTTTCTCTGGGGAGGGCAGCATCTCATCTGTACACAGCAGCAGACTGAGGGCTGCTTAGAGGAAGAGGGTTTGTCAGCATTGCTGAACTAAGTTTCAACAGTGATTCATGGTAGGTCAGCACAACTAACAGCTTCCAGCCCCTCCTCTCTGACTTCAAAAAACAGAGGAGAGAGTTGGCTGTTTTAACAACTAGCCAATCATGGATTTTTTTTTTTTATTTTTTTTTTTTTTTTAAGACAGTCAATGGACATTATCATCTTCTGGCACCAAATGTCATCCTAATATCCCATAAAGTTAGGACAAAGTACAGTCTGCTGATTCCCAGAGTTAATGAACAAACAATAACGTCACCACAACAAATCAGACAACAGCCACTGAAGGCCCCAGAAGGAAACAAAAGATGAAAACTTCATTTTTCCTCTGAAACAGCACTTGAATGCAATATAGAAATTACTGACATCACATTGTACATTTTAGGTTGCTGGGCATTACATGCCTGTCATATAATCATATTCTGCAACCTGTCATGTCTCCAGATTTTGTCAGCTTCCATATGGAGCTAATATGCTGGTCAAACAAAGGCAGATCTTTGTTAGACCAAACATCTCTACCTCTATCTACCTCACCACCTCAACTGCTCCCGAGATCCCCGTGTTACGCAGCTAGGCATGGCAGCAAGATCTCCATCCGAGCTTCTTCGGGAAAGCTATTATCTGCATCACCATGGCCTCAGTGATGTAAGGTCAAGAAGAAACAACCTAAACAAAAAGAAATGGAGTAAACTCAGGAGACAGCTGCCACTCATGCCACATTCTCTTCTCAGCTGTAGAAAATAACGTTATTCAAGAGCAGCGATTCAAAAATTGAATAGTTATTTATTGTTCCAGAAGTACATTGCTCTTTTATACATATTTCATAAATGATACAGGATTTTACACATGTTCAGGTTTTTTTGTTTTGTTTTTTTAAAGAAGGACTTTTCTCCATGCTCCCTCCCTCATCCCAAACACACACCAAGGATTCAGCTACAGGATCGTGTTCATTTTTTTTCCCTTTAAAACTCACCACACAAACAGGATAAAACAGATAAAAAAATAATCACACAATGTAATTAAATTGAAAGACAGAGGAAAAGGGGAAGGGAAAAAACCTAGAAACATGCACCCATTCAGTCCAACATGCCACTGAGTGAGAAGAGGCAGCAATCCCAGCTGTGTTTCCACATCTGCAAGGCACCTGGCGTCTAGTTAATACTGATTTGTTTTTTTCCTTTCCTTTTTTTTTTTTAAACATAGTTCTCAAAAAACCCAGAAACCTCTTTCCATGACACAGTGAGGAGTAGTAGTGAAACATCAAAAAAGCAGCCAGCTTTTCCATATATAAAGCTTAGTGCCCTCCTCCCACCTTCATCCTGTCTCCACAGTATTTATCAGCAGGATGCTAAAACAGACCGACCCACTTTGAATGACGAGATGTTTTATCTGCTTAGAAATCAGCCAGCCTTGGCTAGAAGAGAGGGCAATGGGTTGACTTTCCTTCCTCTATTTCTTTTATCTAAGAACAAGAGATGTCATTAGCCACTCCTACGAAATTCTGACCTGTGGGTGCAAAGTTCACGTAAAGCTACTTAAATAGGGGAAAGTGCTAGAGAACTGAAGTAGTTCTGGGTCTTGCCCTGTAAGAATGCCAGGCTTTCAGAAAGCCTCTGGGCAAGGAAAATGCTTTGACCATATATGAGACCTTTTATGCCGTTACACAAGCAGTTAACTATCAAGTTTAATTATTCCATGTTCCAAAACTGTTCATTTAAAAACAGGAGTCATGATTCTGCAACAGTTTCATAATTCTTTAAGCCTTCACTATTTCATAGTCCAGGTGGCTATCAGATTTGGGGTAAGAAGAGGGGAATTTCCCTCCCTTAAGACTGAATATAAAAAAATCCTCTCATGCAATGCTGCCATTGATTTCTAGAAGGAGCTCAAGGGCATTGGGACACAAAGTTTATATAGTTATTATGGAATAATCCAAAATACCAATTATCAAATGTCCAGAATAAAACTCGTTCTTTCTCTCACTTGGATACAACCAATCTGTGCTACAAATAAGCAAAGGAAGAAGTCAGTGGAGCACATGGGGTGGGGCGGGGTGGGCTGGGAAAGGGAAGCTCACGGTTTTCCGGTAGAAAGCAGTCCTGTAGTAACTTTATAAAAGAGACCAGGTCTGATCAGAAGTGTGCGTGTTAATGGTGCTGGAGCGCAAGTTCTGATCACCAGCCATAGCTCCAGGTGGCTTGGATTCTTGGTTCTTTTTTTTTTTTTTTCTCCTTTTTTTGAAAGAGAAAGAGAGATCTGAATCAGGTAAAGGAAAATATAAAAAGCTGAGCAGGCTGCTGGTGTCTTATCAAGAGGCAGACCCTGCAAAGCTGGAAGAAGACACCCCTACACCCTAGTATTACATTCTTTTCATGAACTCCCTCCAATCCTGTATTTGTACACAATTGCCATTCAGACAGTTTTAAAATGTGACTATTTACCAAGCCCTTTTCAGAACTAACATTCCACAATGTCCCATCTTCAGATTTAAGAGATTCCCCCCAACAGTCCTTTGTCTTGATTAAAGGTAAAAACCCTCCACCCCCACACCACCTCCCAGCTTCCACCTGCAATGCTTTAATTAAAAAGGCAAGAGCTATGAACAGGTTTTTTGCCGGGGTTCAGAGCTGCTTTGCTGATCAGTCCTTTTCATCAATTTGCTGGATGGGCAGGTGAACCTGCAGCGGGTCTCGAAGCCTCTTAAGGTCCAATTCTGCCTAAAAATAAAAGACACATTATAAAGAACAAGTTCTCAATACACCTTCCGCAATAGCATTCCCCTTTATAGAATGGAAAGCTTTTCCATGTTTCCTTGTTTCTCTTGTCCAGAAGGGAAGCATTCAAAAAAGTAAAACAAAGCCAGAGGCTCATATTTGGGAAAACCATTCTCGGTACTTACTGAAAGACATTTGCTTTGTACTTCTCTAAATTTGTCTACATGCAGTCACTTAAAAGGAATATAGTAGGGGAAGATTTGATCCCTATAATCTCACTGGATTTTTTTTTTTTTTTAAGCCCACTACATTAATGGGAATGGCTGACTCTAGAAGAAAAGCTCCATAAAAATACAGCCACCCAAAGATATCCACTTTTAGGAATCCCCTTCTCCAAGGCAGGGGAGAACACATCTTGCCCTGGATATCCTACACTGTAATTTCCAGAGCCTAGAATTAAACACAGAATCATACAAGGGTAGTGAAAAAGAATGTGGTAGCTCTGCTTTTTCTGCTCACGCCATCCTTCTGCAGAAAGGCTCTCGGAAACACGAGGAAAAATCTCTACCAGACTCCTTTGTTGAACAGATCACACAATGCGGACAGTCTGACAAAAAGGGTCTGTCTACAGAATACAAGAAATCTGCCCCCATTGTTTCTAACAATACAGCCAAATTTTTTTGAACGGTATTTTCCAGGACTGCAACCCAGTGTACTGAAGTGCCATGTCAGGAAGACACGAACTGAATGGATGCAAGACTTCATTCTTCACTAAATCCATCTGGTGTGTAGGAGCTGAGAAGAAAGGAAATCTTGAATTAGGCTCCTCTGAGGCATGAAGTGCCTGAAGCAACTCAAGATTTGCCAGCAGTTTCTAAAAGGCCCTTACAGATAGATACAGGCAACCGTTTCATGTTGATTTACATATCCAGCAGTTCTAATCCTGGGCGTATCAAAGCCAATTCAGTGATTGCACTGGGTCTGTGACAAGAAAATGGGCTGAAAACTCAAGAGTTTGAGGTGCATCTATTAATAGCCGCTAAAAAGTAGCATGCAGTAATTTCTTCATCTTATTTCTGGAAAAACTCTTGTTACCTGAGCAATTGCATCCTTGAGTTGATTATACTTCTCTAGATCAAATCGTGTCTTTTTGGCTCCTTTATGGAAAAATAATAAGTACTGTCTGTCTCTGGCATCTGGATAAACATATTCCTAAAAAGAAAAAAAGGAGAGAATATAGGAATAAAGCAACAACAGAATGCAACACAGGATACCATTAGTACAGTATTTATCAGGTGTGTTTTGGGGGGATGACTAGTTTCTGTCACTGACTTCTGTCAGTGAAGGTACCAGACCAGACAGCATTGTCTAAGCTCACTCAGTTTTGGGGAGGGGTGACCCCAGCCACCAGCTAAACCCCAACCCAGTTACTCACTCCCTCACAGCTGGATGGGAGAAAAGAATCAAAAGGCCAAAAAATTATAAAAATTTAAGATAAAAATAGTTTAATAAGTGAAGAAACAAACACCCATAAGAGTGATGCAAAACAATCACTCACCACCTCCCACCAGCAGACCAAAGCCCAGCCAGTCTCTGAGAAACAGCTACTTTGGAGAAACTCCCCAGTTTATTGCTGAACATGACATTATATGGTATGGAATATCTCTTTGGTCAGTTCAGGTCAGCTGTCCCAGCTGTGTCCCCTTGCAACACCTCGCCCACCCCCAGTGTATTCCTAGGGGCAGAGTGGAGGGTGGGGGAAGCGATGAGAAACAGAGAAGGTCTTCATACCATGCAAGCACTGTTCAGCAATAGCAAAAACACTGGTGTGTCATCAAGACTGTTTCAGTCACAAATCCAAAACACAGCACCATAGCAGCTGCTATGAAAAACAGTAACTCCATCCCAGCCAGACCCAGTACAGTCAGGCATTTGCTTCTCTACTAGTATGTTACACTCGAGCAGTGAGTTAGAATCACCTTCCTCCTGTCCCAAAAGTGTGAATCTCTCCATGCAGGGAGAACAAAAACTAATATGTTTCAGGGCTCCAATACTGACAAGTTTGTAGGGAGAAAGGAAAAAAACAAAAGAGCTATAAGTAAGATAAGAAAGCCTTTGTAAGATGGCCCTTACTCTCTTTTTCTTAAGGTCATAAAGGTGCAAAGACTAATTAAAACAACAAGAGTTGCTCATGACTTCATCTCTCAACAAAGCTACGGAGGTCAGAACAAGAATCCAGTACCACAGCTTCTGCCAGGGACACTCTACTGCAAAGAGTCTCAGCTCCTTAAAGCGTGCAGGTAACTCAGAGCAGCAGAGGTGCTCACACCAAATCCCACACAGCTGCTACAAAGCACAGGTCTGCCTGCTGAAGTTAACTCTCCCTTGCACTGGAACATCACACAGCCTTTGTGTCTGGTATGCACGCAAAGATCAGGGCTCTCAGGTGGAGAAAAGCTGCATTCGGAGTCAAGCCACCCCTGAAACACTCAGATTTTGAGTCTTGCAGAAGTAGTACTAGTTTATAGGGATTGAGTTTATAGGGATTGTTTGATTAAAATATCAAATCTGAGTTCAAACACGGCAGAAGTTCCAACCGCACTTGGCAGAAACTATAGCAGGAGCTCTGAGAGGGGCACATGTGTCCTCAGTTCCTGAAACAATGCAGCTGACAGAGCGCTAGGCACCATGCTGCCACACCCGCAACATCTGTTCTGGTGGCCTTGTGACAGCAGAGACTCTTTAAGCCCACCCTCTCTCATTATTTAGGTGGGATTACTAAGTCTGCATGGGAGTGTTGAGACAAATCACGTACTAGAAATCCATACAGTCTGTCACAACTACAAGGATCTAGAGAAGCACAGCTCCATTTTGTGTGAAGATGCCAGCACTGAAGCAAGTTTAGTTTTTAAAAGACTGAGCCCAAGACCAACAGATCTGGAATTGCACCAAGGGGCAAGCATTCAAATAGTTCTGCTTCATCTGGATGAGAGTCCAGATCCACAAAATAGTTAGAAAAAAAGCACTTCCAATATGATCCCTGTACCCATAATTTATTTGGGATGGTAAGTCATAGCACTGGGAGGCCTCTGGTGAAAGTCAAGGTGTGTGAGGTTGTGTGTGAGTGTGCAGAAACCATCACCTGTCAGTAGATGAACCTGTATAGCTAAAGCAGTCAAGCACAGAAAACACAAACATTTCTAGTTAGATAACCAGGATATCAGTAGTGATCACCACCAGAAAACCCTCCATCACCATCACGGACAGCAAAAATTACATCAAGTGGCATCTGGGTTCTGACAGGATAAGGAAGGGACAAAATAACTTATAATAGGCACAATTTTGCTATTTTTCTAGGGAGTAGAGCTCAAAGCAAATCTTCTATTGAAGCGTCAACGTCAGTACAACAGGTCCTACCTGGCGAGTCATTACGAAATAAGCATACATTGCCATGGCACTACCATAGGTGATGAAATAGGTGACGGGTTCCATAATGTCCCAGGAATACTCCCACCAGGTTAGGCGAGCCAGAATCCCAAACTGAGTGGCCATGTAGGCCAGGCCTCCCCACAACACCAAGGTTGTCCTCTTCTCTGCTTTCCTGCTGCGCTCCATCCTTACCTGCAGGAGACAGAAGTACATGCCTCGTATTCTCAAAAATAATTATGTTAATGTAATAAAGAGAGAATGTAAAAATAACACCTTATATTTATATTAAATGCTGAGTGAGCTGGTTTGAGACATGATTTGAGTCTAAGTTATGCAGACAAATTGACTTTTTTCCATACATATCTTGCCATCATGCATATTTTTCTCTGAGCATGCAAAGCTGCTTATTTCTCTACATTTAGAGATGTTCTGTTGCATTAGCCCCAGTCTTTATTTACCACCAAGCTCATTTTCAATTATATAAAGCAAAGAAACAAAATACTTCCACAGAAACCAGAAAGAGACATGGTTTGGTATACACTTAGTGCATCTTCTGCTTCAGTGATCTTAAAACTATTTGAAGCATGTCAGAGACCTAATTAAAGCCTTGAAACAAATTAAGGCTGCATCTGAAGAATAGGTAAAATACAATGAGAAAGTTCTCACTTTTTCTAGTGGTGCTAGTTGCTCCTTCAGTTCCTCTAGTCTCCCTATCAGCTCCTTCTCTTTGTTCAGCTGGTGCTCCTCAATGCACAAGGCAGTATACAACTGCTGAACAAAAAACTTGACATCATTCAGCGTCGTTGCGTTTTCATGGCTTAAGAGTTCTAGGAAAAAAAGAGACTGCTTTATATGCATTTATCCACATAAACTCTTCAGAAACTGCTATTAGTCTACACAAGAAACAACATGAAACTATCTTCTCAACAAAGAAGCCTTTGGACGAGCTGCAACACTTTAAGATAATGCAAAAAGAAAACCAGTCTTTATTACTGGATATTCCTAAAATTTGATAAGAACAAGGAAAAGAGGTACATGCTATTAGCTTGTGAGATATCAACAGCTACTTCTGATCAGTATTTATATACAAGACTTAACAAAGACAAATGAACAACTAAACTAGTATGATCCATCACAGCAGCTGTCAAGAAACAGACAGAATTCAGACTACAGACCCTCAAGCAACCATAGGTATTGATGTCTGCAACTGAAGATCTTGGGTTAGGGCCCCAGAACATGAAGTCTTTGATAACTGAGTACCAATACCAGGAACTGTTTTCCAACACTCTGTGAGCAACCTCCTCCTGTGCTGCCTACAAGGCAATGAAATTCTCCTCACAGTATCTGAATAGAGACAATAACAGGGCCACTAACTGAAACTGTTGTTATCCCCCCATTTCAACACAAATAGGATTCCTAGAGGAAATAAATTTGTAAAAGAGTTGTAACTACTGGTATTGTACTACACACCCCATATGGAAAAAAACAAGTTTCAAATTAAAAGAACTTGACATTAGCCAAATAAAGAAATAAATTAAAAAAATAATTTTTGTAGCATCATTGGGCTTGTGCCTTAGGTTATCTCAAAATATGATTTTACCAACACATAAAAAGCTATGGACAGCTTAAGTTTTAACACTAGCAGCTCAAGGGAAAGAAGTCACTCGGTTGTCTGTGCCAAACACCACATCCCCCTCCCAGCTAAAGGGCTCCTGTTCCCCTGTGAATTAAAAAAAAAAAAAAAAAAAGAAAGAAAAAAAGAAAAAGAAAGTGTTCCTACAGAAGTGAACATCAAGAAGTACTTAGTATTTAAGAATACAATGATACAATGTTAAGAAGTACTTAGTATTTAAGAATACAATGATACAATGTTCCGGCTTTTTCATTTCAAAATACAAGGGTGATTTTGTAAAAATGGAAAAGCAGTAGCTGAAAAGTTCAACAGAACTAATCTCAGTGCCTGTTTCCAGGCACACTTGTTTCAATACAAGCTAACTATAGAAATGTCTTTGGCAAATGAGTCAGAGGCGGCAGCTTCATGTAACCTAGGTGATCCCAGAGCTCACCCACCAGCACACAATGGATATATCATACAAAGAAGCTAACCAAAACCACACAGACTCACTGACACAGACTTTGCCCTCTCAAATATCAGGTAAGTGGGATGTATGAATTGCCTTTCTTCGGGACAGCAATTTCCCCAGCGCAGAAACGGACATCATGCTTGCATTCTCATTAAATTGTATTAAAAATTACACACTAGACCAGCTAGGCTTGATACCATCATCTAGAACATATTTTCATTATTTTCCTTGCAAAAAGGTCCATGTAAGTTAACTACATCTACAGAGGAAGATGGCATATATCAGCAAATCTTCCTAGATATCAGCCACCCAGGGTAGTCTCAGACTCAGAAAGATACGATCAGTCTTGTGATTTTTGACATCAACTTGCTCTAGCATGTTGCCTTATTCAGGCTGCTCAAGACATCAAAAGGAACATTAACAGTTCCTTCGCACCTTTTGCTTTATGAATGATTTTGTTACCTACTGCTTCAAGAGAGGCTAAGAGAGGAAGGTCCAGCCACCAGGGAAAACATCCTGATGTATAGGGGAAGGTATTTCCACCATCTAACCTCAGCTGGACATGCAAGTCAAATTATAAATCCTTCCTAATTTGTTTGCTTGTTTACAGGGCTTAAAAATTCGTTTTAGAAAAATACTGCTTGCAAACTTCACATGATTGCCTGCAATAACAGAACAATAAGGTAGATAAAAATCTCCCACTATCTGTGAGCCAAGCAATAAGCAAATCAACATCTTAAAAACTGGTCCTTTTGTTTAAGTCCTCAGAGGTAAGGGTAGACATGCAAGAACCTGGTGCTTTATGAAGCCTATGAAGTTGCCTAGGAGAAACAGGAGATGGAAACAGATGAAAATACCAAGTTCCTGCCTTTGCCAATAACTCTGGAGAGTGTCTCAAAAGCTTCTTGCAAGTTTTCACATCCAAAGCCCATTACTTAAAAGGATTTTCTTATTGACTCAAAATAGGTTGGTTTCCATTCCTATTTGATTCTTTGTAATGTAACCTTTCAAGAGCACGGTCTCATTTATTTCACTGTTTGTTAGCTAACAAAGTTTCAAGGTTTATTTGTGATATTCAAAGTAAAGCTCTTGAAAGGAAACAATGTTAAATGGTTCCCTCACCTGACAGTTATTCTTCCAAATCAGACAATGTAAGTTTCAATCTAATTCTCATTTTGTATTGTAATGCTTCAGAATCAGTCAAATTATTTTTCAGTAATTAGAAAAAAACTCGGGAAAAAAAAATCAGAAATTAAAATAAATTCTATTTTTCATTTACTCCTCTTATAGGGAGTAATGGCTTTGAGCAGAATGAATATCTGCTTTTCATCACTGACTACTCCGATTACTTGGTATCACTAGATTAGACCACGAGGGCAGGATTAGAAGCTGCAAGGTTTCCTTTAGAAATAACACTTCATGTTCTTGAACAAGTTAATAAAACATGCTGCAATTAAACAGGGAACTGAATACTGAAATTTATTTCTGATGTTTACTAAAACCAGGCTGGTTTACCTCTCTTTGGTGGTCTAACATGGTATGTGACATCATTAATGATCAGTTTGAAGTCATCCAGCAGAAGCAAATCTATGCCTGTGGAGGAGGCGACACGCGTGCCATCTGTAAGGCAAACACAGATGACTCATTACGCAGCAGAAAGAGCAGCTACACGTGCTATGGCTGAGTTGTAATGCCACCCCAAACCCAGCTGCTGGACTTCTCTGTTTTCCCATAGGCGATACTGTCTGCCACAGCAGATATATATACTGGGAGACCTTACATGGCAAATACTAGCTGAGCTACGTAGGCAGCTGCTGTTCTAAATCTGTGATATCTGAGGTTGTCTTATAAAAAGCAGATCCCTGCATCCCACACAATCGAACATTTTACTATGTTTTACAATACAATCCACTTAAGTGGCCTTCATCTCTCCCCACTGGCATTAGAAATTATTATTTCAATCTCTAGTATCAGACAGCTTTGACATCACTAACCTAGCAAACACCTCCCTCCCAGGCCAAGACTTTTAAGGAAATATCTGCTTTGATAGCACTTCGCAATGTTTCAGAGCTTTGGTGGCTAGCAGACATGTAGCACTTGAGCAAAACAGTGACATATGACATGTAGTGAAACATAACCGAGTTTTCACAGCTAAGCAAGATTTCCATTGTACCACCTTTTACACCCAACTCCTTACAAATGGATTAGACCCTCTACACAGATTGCATAGCTTGCATCTTTCGTAATAAATGGTAGGAAAGTAGTAGAAAACTCAACCTAAAACACCTCCATTAGGACTAAAGTCTATAAGTTAAGCATTAGGAACGTTTTCCTCCTCCTCCACTCTACAGTGAGATTTCCATGGCAGACCTGACTACACAGGAACAGCTAACAATATTCTTACTCTAGGAATAGCATTCCTACCTTTTACTTTTTAAAGACTGCCGAAGAACTCACATCATAACAAACTTTTACTTAAAAAGCAAAAGGTTGGATGAAAATAGCTGGCAAGCAAGTAAATCAATTAGTTTGTAACCAACAGTACCTGCTGAGTAAATTGCAACCCGATCAATTCCTCGGTCCTCTGCTTGCAGCTGTTGTAAGAACACACCAACAGAGTCTGAGATGGGTTTGAGTGTGAACTGGCAACGTTCACGTCGGGATGGAAGATTCACAGAAATCACAGGTAACCCGTTTTGGTAAACCACCGTCACTTCTACAAATACAACAAAAACACAAGTGTATCATTAAAAATTAACAGACCTACATAATAGTTCTGTATTTATCCCATAGAGAAAAAGGCAAACATAGTTATTAGTTGAACATAAAACAGACTAAATTTTTGCTTCATCTTTTATTAAGAGATGTGTCCATCAAAGAAAAACTGAAGAATGTCAGAGGTTTTCACCCCCATTAACTTAGCGGTATCTGTTAAACCTTCCGTGCTTTGTGGAAAAGATGATGCTATTTACTTTAAGCACAATCATGTTAATGCTAAAGGCAACATGGCATCTAAAAGCCACAACATGAAAGCACAGTCAGTTTTTGAGAACCAAAGTATTTTGGACTATGGAAGACAAAACACTGTGCAATTTATCAGGATTTATAGCCCAGAAGACAAGGGCAGAATGCATATATTAGGAGACATCAAGGAATCACAGAATGTTAGGGATTGGAAGGGACCTTGAAAGATCATGCAGTCCAACCCCGCTGCCAGAGCAGGATCACCTACAGTAGGTCACACAGGAAGGCGTCCAGGTGGGTTTGGAATGTCTCCAGAGAAGGAGACTCCACAACCCCTCTGGGTAGCCTGTCCCAGTGTCCTGTCAACTCTCACAGTGAAAAAATTTTTCCTTATGTTTCCATGGAACTTCCTATGCTCCAGCTTGCACCACTGCCCCTTGTCCTACCATTGGACACCACTAAGAGCCTGGCTCCATCTTCCTTACATTCAGCCTTAACATATTTATAAACATTAATGAGGTCTCCCCTCAGTCTCCTCTTCTCCAAGCTAAAGAGACCCAGCTCCCTCAGCCTTTCCTCATAAGGGAGATGCTCCACTCCCTTCATCATCTTCGTGGCTCTGTGCTGGACTCTCTCAAGCAGTTCCCTGTCCTTCTTGAACTGTGGGGCCCAGAACTGGACACAATATTCCAGATGCGGCCTCACCAGGGCAGAGTAGAGGGGGAGGAGAACCTCTCTCGACCTACTAACCACACCCCTTCTAATGCACCCCAGGATGCCATTGGCCTTCCTGGCCATGAGGGCACAGTGCTGGCTCATGGTCATCCTGCTGTCCACCAGGACTCCCAGATCCCTTTCCCCTTCACTGCTCTCCAACAGGTCTGTCCCCAGCCTATACTGGTAGTTGGGGTTGTTCTTTCCCAGATGTAAGACTCTACACTCGCCCTTGTTGTATTTCATTAAATTTCTCCCCACCCAACTCTCCAGCCTGTCTAGGAAGGACCTACTTAAAACATTTTTTTATTCTTGTTTAGTTCTGTTTTCCTCCTCTTTGTCCTAAGGCAACAAATATTTAAGAGGACAGTCAGGAGTATGAGGTTGTAGGAACAGAGCTCTGAGTTTAAGTTTCAAGGTCATTTCATCTAAAATTCATGGGATCAATACACTTTGTACTTCACAAGACAGTGCTTCTTAGGTGTAGATAAAAACATTCTCCATTTCCTTAGTGCTGTCAGGAGTTTTTTCACGAGCATTCTTAAGGATTTCAGTGCACCTTTCTAAAATTTATGGTAGTGACCTGTATGAACTGTAAAGTAGTTATTATTTCACTGTCAGAAAGACAGCCCACTGTGTGCTTCAGGATATCCATACATAGAAAAAAAGTTAAAAGTTCATATCCCTTAAGCCCTCTATCGAGTCACAAACAGTCAAAATTTTCCCCCAGTGCAGTAGTTGCTAAGATATAGCAGCACAGCTAAAAATGATCCACTTTAGATTGCTATGTATTTTTCTTATGTAAAAACGTAAGGTCTTTTTTATTGCACAGAGCATTTGCCATGTCTCAAGGACTGTGCAGTCGCACCCACCCACGCTGCATCTGGCTTAGTATTCCCACCTGTTGTAGCTTTGGCCAACTACATGAACCACATCATCTGCTTAAACTCATGTAACTCATGTATTGATGTGCCAAGTCAATTTAAGCAGCTAACATCAAAACTAGTTGGTCAAAGAAGTCAATGCAATGAGAAATAGAAGCAAATAAAGTTAATTTAACTACCAAAGGAAAGCACTTCTCAGCATGGCACTGTTCAGAAAGTTTTGCCACCAACAGCCTTTATACCTCCCCTTTCAGTGATTTGCTGCCACATAATGAACTTGTTTATCACAGGATTGTTTACATATTAGGACATGTTTTGGGGCAACATGCCTTTCTGAAAAGGAAGGCGCATGGATGTTGAGAAAATGATGCACCAAATTTACAAAGCCAGAAGAGTTCTCTAGGGCTTTTGAGTTTATTGTTATATGACTTCATGAATTGAATTAAGCATACGGAGGCTTTTGCCCTCTTCCAAGGGGATTGCTATCTGGTGCTGACTAAGAGGTCCTCATGTCATCTTTAAAGGCTAGGTGGAAATGACCAAGTATGGACATCTAAAAAGACTAAAGCATCCCAAGATGCTGCAGTATTTGGAAGCCTATAAATTCCTATTCTCAAGACTCAGACACCTCATAGGATTGTAGTAGCTTCAGTGTTTCGAAACTTAAAACTCAGAAAACAGTCACATATTTACTGAAAAAAATAAAGCAAACTGCAATTCATTTGGACAGTTAGACAGAACTTCAGGCTCCTTACCAGCAGCTGTTATGACACCAGCTATTGGATTTTTGCATTCTTTCACTCAAGTATTTGAGCAAAAGACTGGTAAGAAATAGATTAGCATTAGCTACACTTGTGATAGCAGGCTCAGAAAGATCAACACATTTAGAAGCTTAAAATAGCCACTTAAGTATCAAATTCATTGGTTGTGAGCAGCATATACAACATTATGTACTGCTTACATAACCACAAGCCATGAAAAACATTATTTAAAATGCTACCTTAATTGCACAGGCAGCAAGCCAGTTTATTGTAGAGCAGAAGAGATTAACAACATTTGCACCAACATTTTCTGTGTGTCCCCACTGGTGCAACACAACAACCGCAGCTCTGTGACTGCCAGCTTTGGAGAAAGTGCTTACCAGCACCAGCCCTGCCACTTTTCAGCCCTCCACAGACCAGATGGAAACCACAGCGATAAACGCAATAGGTCAGACTGCACTAACAGTTATCAGCATTGGCAGCACACACAAAACCTTTCTTCGAGGATTTCCAGCTTAGGGCGAAGTGTTAAAGACCAAATTATTTCCCTTCAGAGGACCACCTCACTAAGTCTGGAACTACAAACTGTTTCTGTTTTCCTTACAAATAGCTTGTAAAAGTAACTGTCTAGCCTAATTCACTGGTGGGGAAATTCCATAATTCCAGTTTGATCCTCTCATCACCTCCCACACAAGTAATGTCTGGTCAGGTTTTTACTGCATTGGAGAGGGAAATGCTCAGAGGCAAACAAAAAAAAAAAAGAAAGAAAGAAAGAAATGAAGGACATGTCAATAACATAAACCTAACAGACAGCAACAGACAGCTCCAGTAAAAGTTACTAACAAGACACTGCGATATGGCTGGCTGCCTTGCTCTCCACTGCTCTGACAGCCCTGTGGATTGCCTGCATGAGGGCAACTATGAGTTATTAAGTGGACAAAACATTCTTGTATCTCACTAATTGTAGAATTAACATTTAATCTTCACTGATTAAATTTTCAGCCAATACTTAAATACACAGGACATGTAAAAGAAAGTAATTGTATATAAGTGTATTTCACTTCCATTTACAGACACCTACAACCTGGTCAGGGATGCTGCTTAATAAGACCATGGAGGATTTTAAAAGCTTTATACGCTATATCAAGCGTGAGGTTGCTTTGAGGTACGAATTGCATCCAAGCACCACAAAGTTTTGACTCAATCATATGTTCACCAGTAACAGGTCATTAGTATTTTATTTATTTTTTTTTTTATATTTCTGTTCTTGCATAAGATCAACTTAAGCAATACATGAGGCCAAAACAAGGTACAGTAGAAAAAAGGGTGTGACCAAATAAGTCAGCGTGGAACATTAACTACAGGTAAAGGTGACATTATCGGAAGAAGTAACAAGAGCAACATTCAAGCACAACGTGAGGAGAGGTAAAATCAAAGCAGGCAAGTAGCTACACACTTACATTATCCTCTCAGCCTTACATTTGTCCTCTACACTTCTACCTATTTAAGCCTTTAGGTTTTTACTTTGAGTTTGCCACAGCAGTCATGTTCTCTTTGTGTTTGTATACAGTCACTGTCCTGGCAGGGGAAGCAGTTGCAACTGAGCCCTTTATTAGCTTTCAGGCTTTATTAACAAGCCTTAACAGGGAGAGGATCCACTAACCGCTCGTGTCAGTCAGCATAAGTGCTCCAGTCTTCACGCACAGCATGCAGATGTTAAGTGGGCAGTCACGTCAAAGCTGGTTGTTTCCTCTTTGCATTCTGGCATGCTGAGATTTTTGAAGTTCCAGCAGTGCTTTCTTTTGCTTTATGTTATGACAACCTTATCAAAAAAGCTTAATGTCTGAACTGCCCCAGAATTTAAATAAAGGGAAAAAACCTGCCTTGGTTTCACAACTGATTCACTGCAGCGAAGAGTGCTTTCAAACATTTGAGTAGGTAGCTGGTATGAGCTGCACTTTCATGACATAAATAAAGTGAACAGGGCACACAGGACCCTGAAAGAAAGGCATCACACAAACCCAGGAAAGAGAGTTGCAAAAAATTTTGGACAGTTGCACGCAATTACATCTTTCTTTATATAAAGCCTGTCTGGTTTTGTAAGGATGGTTATTAGAAGTCGACTATTTCCTTATTTCTTCTTGACTTTGTTCTCTATCAATTCCTTAGTTCAAAACTGGCTTAGTTCCTAGCCAAAAAAGCCTCAACCAGAAAAGGGGGTGAGGGAACATGATTTAAGTTCACCGGTGAAGTCAAAAGTGAGCCAAGAGTTTCTCCCTGTCGATACTCACCATCAGAGGGCACTACTGTACTGCAATAGACCACTCGCGCACTCTGCCAAGGAGAAAGCCTCTGGTGCACCTAGAAAATACAAGCACAGCAAAACGGACAAACGTTCAGTGCCCCAGTGTCACCTCCTGTCCCCGCTCCCGCCATCGCCTACCCCAACGCCTGTGCTAGGCATGTCCTCCATCCACCGCAGGGGTATCCACAAACCAGGAGTGCCTGTCAAGAACAGCCTCTTCTCTTACCATCTGTCACCCGGTGGGGTTTCCCCCCTCAGCCAAGTTCACCTCTACACACCTCGCTCTCAGCACACATAGTTTAAAGTGAAAACGTTCAACAGAACAGCTGTGATTTTCTTTTTTTTTTCTTCCTTAATGGAAAATGTATTTTTAAAGCCACATTGAGTTAAGTAGTTTTAAGAAATCAATTTAGATTACTACACAGACATGGAAAGTAGAAATCACAGAAGAGCATCAGTCTTTGAAGGTCAAAAAAATTAAGTTTTAGTATAACAGCAAGGGAGGGTTAGGGAGTTGTGGATTAAGAGGTTCATTCTCTCAGGTTATTTCCTGTGCTGACATGTATTTTTTCTCTTGTCCTTGCAGAGAGAGAGAAGCCAAACTCTAAGACACAAGTAGTAAACATGCCTGTTCATAGAAGAACAAAAGGTTCAAGACAAATGACAAAAAATGTGATACTAAGCTATTTGAAAAAAAAGAGCCTAACAAGAAGAAAGCACATGAACAGTTTGTATGTTCGGCAACCTTGGCAAGGGACTAATTTGTTCATGAAAATCTAGAATCGGACTGATTTAAAGTCAGTCTTCTAGGATAAGTTATACTAGTTATGTACTAACCCTCTCCCAACACTGAAATTACAATTCTGGCACAAGAGAACTTAATTTTTAAAACGAATAAGGTGAACACCAGCTCTCAGCTGTCTATGGTGGTATATATTTCAGTAACTAGCACTCGGATCTTTCAACAAGTGCAGTCCAATATGGGCATACTGGGATTCTTTTGTTTCTTGATTTCTAAGACACAGCTGTCAAACTTGCATTTCTATAAAGGTACCTCATAGGAAGGGATCCTTTTAAAGGGAATTTCTAATGGAAGTTTGCAAACAAAACCCAGGCTGTTGATTATTGCTCTACCAAATCGTCCAGACCTCCATATTTTGTGAGGTTGCTTTCAATAATCTACTTAAAATAGCTTTATCTGCTACTTCACTTTTCTTCTGAAGCCTGCTATGCAAATAGAGGATAGTTTCAACTACACTAGCCTTTCTTGAAAGCAGGACCTTTGGCTCACACGGTCCATGCACTGACAGCTCAGAAAATTCACTCTCCTTAGTGCTGTATTTACACTCCATGTTTCTCAGCCTTGACAATGAAAATCAGTCATTTTCACTTTTCCTCCTTGCAATTGCACTTTCAGCTTCCCAAAGCAGAGTCACACAGGCAGCTAACAGGAAAAGAGAACTGGACATTAAACAGCTGCAAAGTGAACTTAAGTTGGAAGTTGCATGTTTTAGTAAAAGTAACATTTAAAAAAAAAAACCCTATGTGTTGAAAACCAAAGGGAAAATTTGCCTTTTTACATTTGAAAAATATCAAGTCTTCTGGCCTGACAAACACCCATGTGCTACTGCTGAGCAACCAGGAACATACCACCCGCACTCCAAAGAAACCGGTTTAAAACTCAAAAACACCCAAGCAAAACACAGACGTAGCCTCGCATCCCGGAAAAAATCAAGCTCTGCTCTCTTGGCATCACTATTAAATTATGAAAAAGAGTCAGGAGCTTCAATGATCAGAAGCTACACCACATGTAAGCTAGTTTTCAGAATGGTATTTGACCTGAGGTGGGGAAGTCTCTAGAGAAAGTTTAAAAAAAAATAGACATTTTCTTATTTGAAACCAGCAACTTCAATTTTAATCCTTCTAAAAATAGTATCACACCAGATATAATAGTAGGTGGGCAGAATTTATACAGTGAGACAAAACCACCCATCAGAGAACACTTCCACAAAGCACTTTATATACTTATTTTACCCGATCCCATGGCAGAGCTGGTGTTTTCAGATATGTGCTTTATCACTGCCTTATTCTTTCCTTTTGCCCGGCATTAATAATCTATTTTTTAAATACTCCACACCAAGAGCCTGCCTTTCTACTAAATTTGCATGGCAGCCCAAAAATTTAGTAGCAGTTCCCAGAAAATCCTAAAATCCACTAAGCCCAGCATTACTCCATTGCAAAATACTTACATGACTGGAAGATATTATCAGTTAGCATCTGCAAAGACTTTACCTTAAGGCCATGAGCATTTTGACCAAGCTATAAACAAGATCCAGAAGTCTCCTGCCCTCATACAATACACAGGCAAGAAAAGGGGAAAATGCAAAACAGGTTGAAGAACAGGGCACAGTTAACATGACTCATCAAAAAGCTGAGGTGTCGCCAGATTCAACCTCTTAGACAATTCTCTCACCCTAATTCAGGTTTGAACCAACTCTAAGTTTCAGAAACCCCACATTGGCATGCTGCCATTACTTTTAACAGAAAGAGGCATGGTTAAACTGCACATATCTGTTACTCACGCAGTGATGCGTGCCACTGTAAGAAATTTCTCATCTAAGAAAACAGTCTCTACTGGTTAGAAAAATGAAAAAAAAAAAAAAGAAAAAGAAAAAGAAAAAACGAACTCAAAGTCAGAGACGTAAATGCCGTCTCCTGTGATCCAAGGTTAGTGAGAGCTTAAGGAATTAATCATTTTTAGTCTTGATGGGTGGCTGTTGTTTTAAAATTGAGATGGAGAAAAACGTCAGAACCCTTTATCCAATGCCTGCAGTTCAACAGCCTTATGCAGAAATGTGCCAGAAGGCTGGAACAAGGGACTGAAGCAGTGTGGGGTGGAGGAGAGGAACTGGTTTCAAGCTTTGCTGACCAGATTCACAATCATTTGCCTGCAGACAGTCAACAGCTCACCACTTCAGCAAGCAAGTGCAGAATATACATCCAGGTTTCAGCTGAGACAGACTTGTCCACCACTTCCAAAATAAGTGATATCTGGAGCACGAAAAGCACCAAAGCCAGACCACTGAAATCAGAAGCTTTAAGCACCAGAAAAACTTAGTGAGTCTCAAGAGAACAGACACAGGAATTCACTTTTCACATCCATTCGATCCTTTGTTTCCTCTTATCTGCAGTAAGATGCATGTTAAGAGGCTCAGGGTTATGCAGCAGCTCTGCTACCAGAATAATTAAGGGAGTGAGAGTAAAAATCCCAGTCCTTTGTCTAAAACTAACACTTCCTCCAGCCTTGTCAAGGTCTACACAGGCAATCAAAAGGTAAAATAACACCATCTCAAGAGGTCCTTGATTCTACATGCATGACAAAGTTAATCAAAGCTCTACTGGAAAAAACAGCCCTTTAGCTACCTGCAAGTGCTCTCTGATGGGAAAAGAGGGAGCAATCTGGCAGAGCTCACGTTCTGTATTTTATGCAATTACCAAATGGTAACAACTTTGGGGTACCAAGTCTCCAAACCCTAATTAAAATCAGACAAAAGAAAAAATTGTTCAGAAAAAAACTGCTCAAGCATGAAAAATGTGAATATCTTAATCTAGAACATAAGTAAAACATGCTGCTAATTCATTACCTGGAGTATCAGCGACAGTCATGCTGTAGAGCTTCTGTGACAGACAGACCATTCTCTGTGTAAAAATTTCTTACCATGAGCGAAATCTTTAAGAGATACATTTGCAAGTGCCAGCTGCAACATTTATTTTACAATTTATGAAGGGCTTCCTTTAAACGAGGCTGCCTTAAGTCAGATGTGAAACAGCTCACCTTTTCCAACAAGCAACAGCTATTTCCCTGTCTATCCCCAGTTTCACAGCGTGAAAAACTGAATGTCTTCCCTGGCTCTAAGAGTGGTTATCCTAAAACCTCCTGGCTAGCATCTCAGTGACAAAAATTACTGCAAGCTTCCCTGAGCAATCACAGTAACCCAAGCCACCCACCTCAAAAGCGCTAAAGAGCTCCATTTATTCATCTTGCCCTCACTTCAGGGCTCCAACTACTACTCCTCTACTCACTCAGTCTGTTACGTTTTGATCTCCCTGGAACAGTACTTTTACTCCAACTCATCAGGTCCCCTTTTATCCCTCCATTTTGCTTCCCCCTCACACCAGTTGCACTTGCAAAGCAGAGGAGATGCAGAGCAAAACCACGTTCTGACCAGAAGTCTGATGAGTAACTTATCAAAACTGATAGTATTTTTATGCCAGTATATAAGCCCCTAGTAGATTTAAGTACGTACAACTGTGGTGGGCTGACCATGGCCAGTGGCCCACCCAACTGCTCTCTCACGCCCCTCCTCAGCAGGACGTCAGGGCTGAGGGGAGAAACAAGATGAAAGAAGGGCAAAGGGAGGGAAACCACTCACCAGTCACTGTCACAGGCATAACAGACTGGACTTGGGGAAAGTCAATTTATTGCCAGTTGAAGTAGGTAATAACAAGAAACAGTCAGAAATTAAACACACCTTCTCACTACCTCACACTTTTTTCCACAATCCACCTTACCCCTTCGTTCCAATTTCCTCATCCCCTCGAGAGGCAGGGGGAATGGGTATTCCTTCTGGAAATGTCTGCTCCAGAGCCCGTGGCAAGCCCTGTGCCCGAGCACAACCATGGCCTCCCCACAGGTGGAAGGAGAGAGAGTCTCTGCCCCAGTGCCTGGAGCACCTCCTTCCACCTCAGTGCTTGCAGGGCTCTGCCTCACATTTTTCTCCCTCATTCCTCTCCTTTTTCCAGCATTTTCCCCCTTTCTTCCCCCAGTTTCCCCAGCAGGGCTGAGGGGCTGGGCTGTGCCTCGCCAGGGCCCATCAGAACCTGCCCAGAACCGGCTGGAACCAGCTCAGGTGGAGCCAACCTCTCCCTCCCCACAGAGACCCCCTTAGCCCCACTGCTGCCCCAGGCACCTGATACAGCGACTACTAAAGTAAAATCTGCAAATAAAGTCCTTAATGTAAAGACTGACGCATGTCCCCAACCAACACAGGGCTCTGAGCACAGACAAGACCTTTTCAGTCCTCAGAGGAAATCTCCTATAGCAGTCCCTCACACGGGCATGAGGGCAGCAAAGGGGCAGGGAGGAGACTTGATGGCGGCCCTTGTACCCCACGATTCCAGCAAAGAGGGATCTAGCTGCTGCCCACGCCCAGGCACAACCCTGCTAATTTCAGATGCCTTCTTCAGCATCCTCCCTGGCTTCCTCAGAAACCTACAAAGAGATAAAAATGGGCCACTCTGGCATCAGAGATGTCTGCCTGCATCTCTCAACCCCTCCTTTGTGACCTCTGTTCTTTCAAGACATCTGGACACCTTGGCCCACTTTCACGATCTCCCTTTGGAAAAAAAAAAAAAAAAAAAAAAGAAAGAAAGAAAAAGAAATCCTAATCTTGCTCTGAAAATGAGCCCATCTTTACCAAGGATTTGTTCAACAAATTGGTAACCCTGCACGGAATACCTTCTCCAACTGTTTTGCTATAGCCTCTGGATATGCTCACATAGTAAATATTACATGAAATATTTCCTTCAAGGCACAGACTGTGCTTCTGTTTGAGAACCTGGTACACAATAAACCAGCACTTGCTCTTTCAAGGGTAACACTCAAACCACACCACTTTGCTGCCACACAAAAAGCCCAAACATTCAGCCAGAGAGCAGAGCATGCCAGGGAAAGCCCTTGTACCTGGGAGCCATGCTCTGGCAGCACGGCTGCAGAAAAGGAGCCCCCACACCCCTGAGCACAATTTTCTTCCCAGTTTCCAACAACACCAAACTGCTGCCTTTTTAAACCACAGAGCTTGTCTCCCAGAACCTGAGCACTTGCCTGATTAAATTCCACTGGCTTGAACTCGCTTCTTGTTCTCTTTGCCAGTTCGCCCTTGCTCACATCCCACTCAAGAGGTCAGATTTTGCCCCGAAAAGAACAGTTCACACCCACTGCCTCCACAGGGCAACGGTTCTGTGGATGAAGGTCAAGTAAACGAGAACCTGTCTGAACTACAGTGCTGTTCCTCCTTGGTTTTGTTTTTCTATTTTGTTTTAAAATCAGGCTGACTAGACGGACACAAAAAAGGCAATGCCAGTAAGATGTGGGAAGTGTTAATCTTTGCATTTGGAAGTACTTTGTTAGACCTCCACGTTAGCAAATGGTCTTCATTTTCCACACTTCTTATTCCTGCCTGAATTTTCTCTTCTTCCAGCATTAGTACAGAGCTTCATCACATCTGCTAGGAAAGGAACATAAACAGGAGGTGAGCTATAAATATTCCCTTCTCATCCTGCTTCTTTTGCCCATCTGCCTAAAAAGAAACAGGTAATCCACAGTGTCCAGGAAGAGGTGGGGGCAGGAGGAAGGAGAGTCACTCTTTGCAGAAAAGAGAAGAGAAAAGAAAAAAGGATGAAGAAACTGCCCCTTGTTGTTCTTTGTTGTGTCTTTCTCCCAGGCATTACTGCTGCTGTGGAGATACTGCAATGATGAGTTGCAGAACATCACTGCTTTTGATGACTTTGATAGAGCCTCTTGGGAGCCAGAGAGGAAGGAGGAGATAATGAAGGGAAAGAAGTTTAATAGACACATTAAGCACATTGGTCAAGTAGTCGTTACTGCTTTTAGCAGGTGCTTCCCTGGCCACCATATGCACCACTTTTCCCCCCAATAAAAACAAAACAAAACAAAACAAACAAACAAAAAAACCAAACAAAAAGCACAAAAATCCAAACCAAAGCCTTTTCTCAGTCTGTATTCTTAATTTTATTGCAAATGTCAATAACTTAGAGAATTACACTATTCCTACTTTACTTGAAACAGATGATAGTACACCAGACCACCATATTCCCTCTTTCATCCAAACTTTGCACAGTCTTTCCCATCTCTAGCAGGCAACCCAAAGCAGGCTGGAACATGTCCCTTGCAGTTTGTGATGCCAGATCACGGCTTTACTATTAAAATACTTTTTCCTTTACTGGAGTAGGATGGTTTGAATTTCATTTCTTTATTACAGCTCTGATTGTTATTGGAAAAAACCTGAGAATTTTAATTCCCTTCCATTCTGAAGGTTTGAAAAACAAACCAAACAAAATACCATGATACATTCAAGCCTGTGTCAGCTTTGAAGCCTGAGCACAAAGACAAGGGCAGAGCTGAATTCCTTCCTCTAGTTTCCAGATTCATTATACGTATCTTTCTGTACTGAAAAGGATGGTACCTCTCTTCTCAAATTAAAGGTGCTTCCAACCCTGGTTTAAAAAGCAGTTTGAAGAATTTAGTGAGTTTTGATCCCACTGATTTCAAGGTGCACGATTGTGTCCCTCAGCCATTCACAGCTGAAGATCATATAACCAAAGAGAAGGAATCAGATGCATTCCCCTCAGCAATTCCTCCAGGGCAGTTTACTGTTGTTTTGCTGCTTGCTAGTTTGTTTTTCTGTCTCTAGCACTTATCAGCCCCATTAGGCAATTGGTCTTTGTTATAGCCAGCTTAAAATAAGAGCTCTTACCCCTCTTCTTCCATACTGCATAAAGAATGGTTAACAGCTTCCCAGTGAGGGAACAGCAGCTAACAGAGCCCTGGCACTTACAACATCAAGAGTGAAACAATAAGCAGAGTTATGAAGTGAGATTTCCACAAGTGCAGGAAATTCCTTCTGCCTCGGTGCATGCTGGGGAGCAGCCAACTCACATTGGTTTTCCAAGGAAACTTAGAAACAAGGGAACCTTGCTTCAGCTCTTGAAAAGAAACAGCAGGCTCTTGCAGACTTTGGAGTCAGCGCCAGCATACGTACAGCATCAGAGAAGCCACATACCCTGAAATACAGAGAAGTACAATATTTTGCAAGTCACAGCAGTCCAGTACATCCCAGTACTGGGGGAGTCCTACACCATCAATTAATTCCCTGCTTGTTTTCCTGCAGGAGAGAATACCACAAAAAATCTCCTCTCTATCTAACCTTACCTGGGTTTGGTCCAAAAAGGGAACTGGTGGAGCAGAAACTAAGTAGGCTTTGCAGAGGAATGCCTCAGACAGTAAGAAGTTCCTTTGTACCCAAAAAGTCACATCAATTCAGTTCAAACATTAAAGACAAAGTATTTCCCTCTCCCAGATGATAAGCCTTACAGGGTAAGCAAGGAGACTGAATTAGCTTTAGGATTAAAGCCTTTATGAGGCACTTGGGGAGTTTAAAAGTATTTTAACACCCAGACAAATTTTACAAATTCACATTCAGTTCAGGTCTTAAGACAAAAAACATAGGTTTGATAAAGAGCCACAAATACCTGGGACAAATTAACATTGGTCAGGTTTATTCTGTAAGAAATACTAAAGCTTAGGACATTGAGCTTGGCATGCTGCTTCACTTTCTACATTCAGTTTGCATCAGTTCACTGCCAGGTGTGATTAGTACAGTAAAAAATCAATGCTTTTGTTAGTCCCACACATGTCATACTATGAAGCCCTAGCAAAGTCTTCCATTTGATTAAGGGTGGATGCCTAACATTTTTCCCCCTAGATATGCTACTTGCCATAAGAATTGTTACTGTGCAACTCTGACTTCTAAATCACTTATATTGCCTGGTAGGTTATTGTCATGAGAGCAAGAGAAGAAAAATTTTTTAAAAATCCAACAAAATTATATTAATATTTTAAAGCCATTAGAGATCATTGTGCTACCACAATGATCACAGGTCAAGGAAACTTATAAGCAAACTTAATATCTCTATATGTTAATGTTTAATATCCTTTAGTTAATGATGTACCTTGTACCTATTTCACAGGATGGCCTCCCACCTCCAACCTGAGAGGGGAAATAGCACAATGCTCACCTACAGCATGCCACAGGTATGTGCCCAGAGAAGGCAACTCAACAGAAGTTAAACACAAGTGAAAGGCAGCATTCTGCAGAGGTAGATCTTTACTGACATATTAATGAAGTACAGCAAGAAGACAAACTTGCTTATCTCAAACCTGACGTTTAAGTAGCATGTTAAATTCAATTTTGAAAGCTTCCCAGTTAGACTTTCCTCAGCTCATCTCACCTGGCCTTTCTGGGAAAGGGAGAGATAGGGAAAATGGCGTTGACCCCTTCCGTACAGCACAAGGAACAGCCTTATGGTACCCTATAGCATTCTGCATACAGCTTCAGAAAGGCAAACGTGGTGGTATTTCCCAGGCTCCTTGATGCTGTGGTGTTACAGTCCCAGCCTGGCCAGGCAGTGCACAGAAGGGCCACTTTGGCCCTGCTGCTCTGGAGGAGTCAAGCATTTATTGACTGTGGGACTGCTCCCCAAAAGCCTCTATTCCCAGCCTTGGCAGCAAGTGGGTTTAACTGGAACTCCACCGCCTGCACTGACCCTTATCATCAGTCATCTCTGGGAAGAGAAGAAGACGACCCAGAGATCAAAAGGGTTTTACTTAATTGACCACTGATAAAGGAATTACTGTAATGGCATCTCCCAATAGTACTCACTACTCAAAGCTATTCCTTTCAGCATCTCCTGCGCAGAATTACTGTGCTACAAAACTGAACAACATAATTATACTTCAGTGCATGAAAGTACAACAGAGGCACTAAAAGCTAAACAAAGTTTCAGGAAAGCTAAAGATGATAATTTCATCTGACAGCCAGTGCTGTCCTCAGAGCAAGCTCAGCCACATCCTTCAAGCTGAGGGCGGTGGGACAAGAGGCTCAATGCCCTAACGTGGGGCTGCTTCTCCTCATTAAGTGAGGCGGCAGAACCTGTGGCCAGGCCTTCATCAGCACCAATTAATTCTGTCACTTCCTGGACCTCCCTCCTCTATCTTACAGAAACCAGTTAAAACTGGGTTTATGGACACATGCACTATGCACGAACACACCTTTAGTTTATATAATGATTAATTAAGTCAGTACATCTAAGTTAAATCAGTAGTTAAAGAACCTTAAAGAAAAACAGACCAAAAATTTTCCTACACATTTTCAATGGTTATCAAGGTACCCACTACCAGTATATGTGATGAACTAGGATAACAGGGGAGCATTATGAAAGGAGTTCCCAAACATTTGGTTCTGTTTTGGTTTTTTGGTTTAAAAAGATTGTTTCTTACTAATTCTACTCATTCAGATCACAAGGATTGTTTTAGTAGGATTTTAATGGCAATTTTCCAGATTGTTTCAGCTCAAGTATTTTTCTTTTGTTTCAAAAATCCAGAACATAGCATTTGCTATGTTTATACCTTTAACTATCTAAAAATTTTTCCCACATAAACTGTTGCAGCTTCATCCAAAAGAATAAGACACAAGGAAGATCCAATGCAAAACAAATCAGTTTTCAACAGCCAGTCCTGAAAAGCTGATTTGAACTACTTTGCAAACCGCAGTCAGTAAACCACAGGTCAGAGATACCCATGCTACAAAGGGTTTGCAGTTCACACTTCTTTTCTGTATAAACACCAAGACTTAATTCGTATTAAGAGACTGAGATGCCTTGGAAACAATGCATTAGAAAAATGACCATTTTTCTAGTCATTAAGACCATTTAAGAATCTACAGCCCCAGAAAAAGAGATTGTTCTGGGAGAGGGGGATTTGCAATGGAAAGTAATAAGAGATCTTTGGCTAAGTCACTTCCTTAAAGCTTTTCCAAATCAATTAAACTAGGTTTAATATATTGTGATAGGTGTTCAGTGGCCTAAAAGAAGGCAATTTACAATTTGGCTCCAAATTATACAAGTTGTCAGAGACACCTTTGCAGTTTGTATTTTCATTGACAGTCTCGGCTAGTTAATGAAAACCGAATCATTCTTTCTCAGGAAAATTAAATATACACATAAACCAGCAAAAAAGACTCTGTAGAAAAAACACAAAGGGACAAGCATCCAGGTAAGGACTTCAAAACATATGCTTTTGATCCAAGCAAGGAGGCTGGCTCAGCTTGTGCAGAACAGGATACGCTCCATACTTTTCTTTCCAAGAACCTTTTTAATGCTTTTTCACTACAGTGAATAGATCTGGGAAGCAGGGTTTTTCCTTCAATCCAATGCTAATTACTTAAAGTTCTTCCAACCTCGAACCTCAGGTTTCTTCTCCTTTATGGGGATGGTGTTAAGAGGCCAGAGAGCCCCTGTCTGCCACCACACAACTGCACCACCTCACACGCGTGTCCCCAGCTGCTGCTAATGCAAGTTGGGTAAAAGTCCCCTCTTTCCCAGACACACACACCTCCTTCTGACAACTTCACCTCCCACCTTGGTGTCAAATGGCGAGCAAAGAGCTGCAACCTTTTCCCTGCAGCCACCCAGGCCTTGCAAGCGTTATACAACAGCCAGAGCACTGGAGACAAGTTACACTTTTACTCAGTCATGCTGTCTGTACTACAGGGACTTTATGTGGGCAAGCAAGAACAAGCTAAATGCATTTTATGAAGACCTTCACCAGGACCAGTCATTTTGGGTCATTCCTTAACAAGAAAAGCTGAAGTTTCTCTACAGTAAGGCTACTTCCCCCCTTAAAATATCATCATCTTAAAGCAGGTCAGAGTTTCTGTCTTGAGTCTTGCTGTACTCTTATTTTCACTGTATTGAGTGAACAAATGATGGAGAGAGCAAGTTTCCACAGCTGGCACACTGGTAGGACTCTGCCTTGTCTTCAAAGCTTGTGAAGTGCACTGGGTTCACAGTTCTGCAGTCTTGTACTTGCACCGCGGCACAGCTTGCCATCATTTCCAAAATACCTACAACAAACCTAGAAGATCCAGATATAAAGGAAGAGCAATTTAGGGTTAGGACTCCATTACAATCAGTTTCTTTCATCCCTGCCTGCTCGTGCTACTTTACTGATGGGTGAACTGGATCAAAACAACTTGTAAGTGAACCACAATTAGCTGTGACAGCTTCTAGTCATGATTATTTCTAAGTGTATCTACTAAAAGCTTGCAAGTCCAGAAATATTCTCATGAGATATTGAAAGCAGATTCCTCTCATGACAGTAATTTTTTTTTTTTTTTTTTAATAGACAAAGCTTATTACTAAAGCAAGACAGAAAGCAGCAAGGCATTGCTGGGTAAGAATTCAGGTATGAGGCGCAGACACTTCCAACCAAATAGTTTATATGTGCAGAGATAAAGTCCCCTGATAGCACCCTCAAACTGATTCAGATAGCACCCAGTTTCAGCTTTCCCAGCAGAACAGTGAAAACACATTAGCCACTGAGAAAGCACCAAGAGAAGTACTAAAATAGCTGGCTGTGAGCAGTGTAAGTGGCTGTCCAGCTGAATACCAGGCAATTCCGTAAGAGAGCTCTAGATACAAAAAAAATCAGTGGGAAAGCAGACCACTGTTTTAAGACACAGAAACCAGTAATACTTACATCAAGTCCAGATTAAATATCAAAGGCCGTTAATTTCCAAGGGAAAATAGTAATGATGGAAACTAAAAATATGCACAAAGCATGGCTTGAAAAGTAGTAGCTAGCAAAACAAGGAACACAGGTCATAGCCTTGCTACAACGCTGCATGGCAGAGCAGGACACTGCACCAACTGCAAACAGTATTATTTCAGGAATATTAAAAACAGAGCAAATCCACTCAGCCAAAGTACATCTCACACAGATGACAAGATGACATGGTCCACAGACAAGCATGATTTCTGTGGTGGCATCTGGAATAACCTTGTGCTATTATCAATAAGGCAGTTGTAGAACAAACAAAAAACACCTTTTACTTTGCCCTCTCCCATAGTAGGCACAGTGTATTTCAATTTAAAAAAGCAAAAGTGTAATCTCTACACTGCACTCCTGTAATTCAAGAACATAACTATTACCGTGGAAGAAAAAAAAATGCAGGGGAAAGAATTAAGATCAAGTTACAATTACAAGAGTCTGAATACAATCTGTGAAATCATACATGGGTGGTGGGTGACAGGCATACCCTTCTCCTCTTAGGACAGATTTCTTTTCCCTATTGCAAACCAAGGAAGATTCATTCCAATATACCTACACACAAGAGCAAGATAATTAGTTTCAGTTCACCCGATCTTTTGGTGGCACTGAGAGGTTCTTGGTATGCAACAGTCAAGAAGGTATTTATGAAGTTATGCTACACTGGCAAGACTGGGAAAACACTAGCCTGTTCCAGCCTTTTGGAATGAGACCATCACCAGTTACAAGTTGTGAGAAGCCCCTACTTACATCAGGGGGCTACTACCATCATATATGTCACAAAAGACAGTATTTCAACCTTTTAATTAATAACCATAACAGAGATACAGTAACATTTTACAGGCTAGAATGCAGACTGTTAGTGGTCATTGGTTTGGAAATATTTGTAAGCGAGATCTGTTCTGTTTCTCATGGTAGGTGCAATTTATTAATATATACAGCATATTTAATAATACAGAAGCAAATTTGGCAGACCAACAGTACATAGTAATAAGTCTGATCAGTAATAACTGCTGTTCTCCTCACCCTTTTCCTTGCCTATTGTAGAAATGGAAGATGGATTTAAATTTAGAGCATTAAATTTAAGGAGTTTGACACCTTGACTCTTTGGATTACCAAAGGCTTGCCAAAATGGCCATCCTCCAGACCACTGAAAAATTCAAGAAGCATCATTTCCAAGACCACTGAATAACCACCACCCTTTTGGTTTTGGGGGCTGGTGGGGAAACCCATTCACAAGTTTGTATGAAAGCATGTTGGCAGCTGAGGGGACTACTTGTGGGAGAAAGTTTTCCTACATATATTTATTATTCTTAACTCAAGCTAATTTGAAACTCCTGGTTTGGAATTCTGCATCTTCCAGACAGAGTGTCTTGCCTAAGGAATAAAGGAAAATGAAATACCTTGTTTCACCAAAGGAGCAAGATCTCTAGGAAAGCATCCTGTCCAAATCACTCCTCTTACCAAAGTGTCAGATCTGTATTTAATTTCTTCTATGATGTTTAAACCTCCTAAACCCCCTCAGAGATCACAGCAGGAAGTTGGAGTACTCCTCGTCCCTGCTGGCTGAAAGCCACGAGCATGCAAAGCCAACTGAACTTCACACTGCGGTGCTGTTACTTCACTGATCTGCATTTCAGATGTCACCAGCATCACGGTCCCTTTGCTGCGTACCAGGAAGTTGGTATTAGCTGCAGGAGCCCCTGTGTGTGTTTCTTTCACAGCAAGTGACTGCCAAGTCACAACCTACAGCTTTGTAGAGGTCCACCTCCTATCATTTTGGGTAGTGGGAAATTTACAGCGAGGTGCTGTATGACTGCCCCACTACCCACCATTTAAAGAACTGAACAGGAGAACCAATACCTCCAACACTTGCTAGTTTAGGCAGTGTCTTGTTTCTGGGTAAGAAAAACAAGTATTCATGGAGTTTGTATAAAAGGAAGTTAGAAATAAATAGAAACAAAGCCTACATAGCCTAAAGCTTTCCAAAGCGAAGGACTTGGGAGTGGTGGTGGACGAGAAGCTGAACATGAGCCAGCAATGTGTGCTCGCAGCCCAGAAGGCCAATAACTATCCTGGGCTGCATGAAGAGAAGCGTGGGCAGCAGGTCAAGGGAGGTGATTCTCCCCTTTTACTCTGATCTTGTAAGGCCCCACCTGGAGTACTGTGTCCAGTTCTGGAGCCCCCAACACAAGAGAGACATGGACCAGTTAGAACAAGTCCAGAGGAGGTCACGAGGATGATCCAAGGGCTGGAGTACCTCTCCTATGAGGACAGGCAGAGAGAGTTGGGGCTGTTCAGCCTGGAGAAGAGAAGGCTCCAGGGAGATCTTATAGCAGCTTCCCAGTACCTGAAGGGGCCTACAAGGAAGCTGGGGAGGGACTTTTCATAAGGGCAGTTAATGACAGAACAAGGGGAAATGGCTTTAAGCTGAAAGAGGGTAGGTTTAGATTAGATATTAGGAAGAAATTCTTCACTGTGAGGTTGGTCAGACACTGGAACACGTTGCCCAGGGAAGCTGTGGATGCTCCTCCCTGGAAGTGTTTAAGGCCAGGCTGGATGAGGCTTTGAGCAACCTGGTTTAGTGGAAGGGGGTTCTTCTGGGGCGGGGGGGTGGGAACTGGATGATCTTTAAGGTCCCTTCCAAGCCAGACCATTCTATGATTCTAAAACAGATTTCAATAAGCTTTCCCGCACCATGATCAGCCCAGCAAGAGGCTTAAAATGCTCATTCTGATCTGGCTAGAGGTAACTCACACAGCTGTGAGGCTCGCCTTAACAGGGTGACATGAACTTCCTTTTATGCCCCAAACCTTCCTAGAATTGCATTTAAATGCAATCTCTTTCCTTGCTTCCCTCCTCCCCCCACGAGCCAGGATTTCTTTGATTCTCAATGTAATTAGGAGATAATTTTAACTCTGTCACTAGATTGATTGCACTGGTGCTTAAGTGCGCTATTAAGCAAATCATTAGCTGACATGTGGTATCTTTTCCATCTGACAGAGCAATGCTCAATTTTAGTGGGGAGGAGGGGGGACTCCAGAGAAACAACCACCGCTGGTCCTTAGATTGCATAGGCATATGGCTACAGCTGTTAAAGCACTGCTTGGGGAACCATATACACTTCATTATTAACAACAGAGACAAGACAAGTGGCCATAACTTCAGTCCAGCCTGCTTCACATCCTGCACCTGAGGTGATCTGTGAAGGACAACACAACAGCTAGATGTTGGAACCATCACTGGGTAACTTCAGCAGCACTACTATATGTATGAGTTGTAACAGCAGAGCCAAAGACCATCAGTTTTCTGTACTTGAGCATCAACTATCCTACTTCATTTTTACAACCCTAAATTCTGAGACTTCCTATGGCAAGTTCTAGAAAAGGGTATGTCCTGGTTTGGCAAGGATAGAGTTAATTTTCTTCTTAGTAGCTAAAATAGCACTGTGTTTTGGTTTCAGTGTGGGATTTGTTATCAGAAGAATGTTGATAGCATACTAATGTTTTTAGTTGTTACTGGAGTTTCCAGCTTCCCTGTGTGTTGCTAGTCTGCAAGTGCAAGGTCTGGAGCAAGGGAGAAAATATTAAAATTAGCATTTGGATATGCCAATGGGATATTCCATATCATATAATGTCATGTTCAGTATATTAATGGGGAATCTCTTGGGGATTGCTGGGGCTCACCCAGGATTGCCGTTTCAGGACTGTCTCTGCTCTGGGATCACTAGCTGGGGACAGGCTGGCACCAGTCAGCGGGTGGTGAGCAGCTGCACTGTGCATCACTCATTTGAGTATTCCATTATTACTACCATAATTATTTTAATTATTAAATTGTTTTTATCTCAGCTCAATGAGTTTTCTCACTTTTACCCTTCTGATTCTCTTCTCCATCCCACTGTGGGAGTGTGAGCAAGCTGCTGTTTGGTGTTTGGTTGCCAGCCAGGCTAAATCCGCTGTAGGGTATAAGAGCCCATCAGCTCCGACTCTGAAATTCTGCTTTACATGTTTATCACATTAGGAGAAAATACAGCATGTTCAGGCATTTGCTGCTACCTGAAAAAGGCTCCCGTGCCTCACATCTATTTGGAAGTAGGCTAATTCAAATGAACACCAAGTTAGATAGCACAGTGTCTAGCAAGAAGCTTGTTTCACAAACTGTATGACAGCTGGCTAAGTTCTATGAAGAGAATGTTTTTCCACTTATTTCACCTGGTGATTCCTTCAAGAATTCAAAATTAAGTAGTTCAGTAAACAGTAAGAAATCATTTAACAAGTCACTGTGCCCAAATCAATTGTCAGACAAGTTCAAAACAGCTGTTTTCTCCTTCTAGGAAAAACTGTCCAAATACCAATTTGCATGGAAGAACCATTCTGCAACTCTGTGACACCAAGGCTTTCTGCTGCAGCAGCCACAGCCACTGACTTCGCCAGCCACCTGCTTAACAGCTGCTTCAGCAACTGGTTCCCTCCATACCTTGCCCCTGAACCACTAAGTCTTTCTTCCTTGGTGTGAGAATCAAAGGAAGTCACAATGTCCAGATTTTGTAGCAGTGGATTTATAACCACGACAGCAGGCATTCTGCAGTCCAACCCATGACTGAAATGCACCTGAAAATGTAGTGTTATTTCTGAGCTGTATCTTCTTTCATTCAGATCCTGTTTGTTCAGCTGAGCTTCCTCAAAATTCATGTCTACATTGTTCCATGTAAAATCTCACCTATTTACTTGGTTTGATTCTCACTAGATACACTGCAACCTAAGCCTAATGCTATACAGAAGAGCAGATGTGTCAGCCTCCATTTCAAAGATGGGCCCATAAAGTTCTTGGCTGGCAGTGGAAACCGAAGCTACACAAGCACAGATACCTGAACATGTACACCTGCACAGCATCTGCACAGCAGTAGGGCTGAGCAGCTTTCTGGTTTTACCAACTGCCAGTGAGATGAAGCTTCTTTTTGATGGTGGACCCTGTGAAGTGCTGGAAACATCAGTTCACTCAAGCAGACACGTGTCCCCAATTAGCTGCCTTCTGTGCAGTAACTGGCTTTGTCTAGCCCTGGGGAACAGTAAGAAAAAACAAAGAGCTTGCTTGTAGTGAAGGTTGAGATAATAATGCAGGTTTTAAACTAGTGTCAGTGTTTGCTCTTCACAGAAGGTACATTTCACAACAGCCATTTGGGTGACTGACACCTTTTCTTTTCCTCTCCTATGTGCTACAGCACCTGGGAACAAGAGAAGTCTGATACAGAGACCAAGAAAAGATATCCCATTATGCCTTAAAAGGAATCTCACATGATTAAGTCCCTTAATGTATTAACACAATTAATGGCTCTTATACTATTTTACCACACTGCAAGAAAATAAACCTCCAAGGTCTCTTCCAAGCCAATCCTAGGAATCCTTTTTTCCCCCCTCTTTTTGCCACAATAACAAAGTTTACAGTTCCCAGCCATGGAGAAGCAGCTAACCTGGCACAGCTGGGGAACCAAATAAAATTCCAGATGGGCTTTTAAAGGTCTCTTTACTGACCTGACCTTAAAATACAACAGACTGTCAGCACTTTGCTGATCACTGCAGTAGCTATTTGCCTCAACATATCAGCCAAGTACAGTTTGCCAGCTCTTCACAGGGCAGGGGATTAGAGCATCTCTGTAGAAGTCACCATGGCCATCTTAGAAGTGACCACTACAGCTGTGAAATAAACTGCATGAATAAGAGAAAGCACAAAAAGGCAACTGGCTTATTTTAAAACTGTTGCTGACAGCACATATGATTTGTGTAGTTACAACAGCATTTTGCAAGAGAGCTTCAAGCTTCTGCCACCATCATTTCTGCAGCCATTACCTGGTAGCTGCTTTAATGGCTATCAAGATGAGCAGCAAATTCATGAACTATCAAAGACGGTACTATCAGAGCAGCTCATGAACATCCATATCGCTGTAATATATGAACAATTTTGTAGAAACCTACACAAGCTGAAACAGCAGAGAATTTTTTGTTGTTATGAAGAAAAAATTAGGGACTTCATGTAACCCCAAAGCATTATAAATATTAATACATCAAAACAAAAAAAATCCAAGGTTGAATAAGAGGACTATTTTACTGTAAATTTATATTTCTGTACTACTTGTACTCATTTTTTTATTCCTTTAATGAGAACACCATTCAGTTTACTGTATGTAGCAAGCAACTGATACAAGTCAAGCTCACGTACAAGCCAAGGAAGATGTTATTCAACGAGTTCATATATAGCTCAGAGTGTAATTTTCCAGTAGTTTTTCTTTTTAAAAAAAACCCCAACACCCATCAAACCAACCAACCACAGCTTGCAAGCAAGCAGCAAGGGCTTCAGTACACATTAAACAAATCTTTACAGTCCATGTGGCATTCACAGCTGACACAAAGGCAGCTAAAGCTGTAGTCATACTGCAGTTCTGAACAACAAGCCCACTAGTGGCCAACATAAACTGAGGGGTAACTAGACTTGCAGAGCAGTAACTCATTTCTGTGCAAAATAAAACAGCGCAAGAACCTTCAGAGCACCCACACGTGTCTGTCAGGTACAGGCAACACAGTGGAAAGGAGTCAGCTCCCACAAGCGCTGGCTTTATTGTCACCCTGAATGTTTCCATGAGCTCTCTGTAGCCAAAGCTAGCTGAAAGCAAAGATCTTTACGGAGCATTTCCATTGCAGCACAAAACCCCAACCAAGTCGTTAAATCCAAAGACATAATCATCTTTGAAAGACAGTGGAGAAAGCATGCCTTGAACTTGACTATTAAAGCACAGTCACCTGGATTTATTCGTAATATCTTTTCAGAGCAAACCTAAAATACAAGTGATACATGGTTGGGCTATGCCACATATTAGGCAACCTCATACATTACATTTGCAGCTGCTTCATCAGCTGTCACAAGTCATCTAGCACTTCTCAAATACAAGAGAGGCTGCCCTTTGCCTATTTACCAGCTTCCCCCACCATACTTCTGACCTCAGCATCTTCAAAACACAGTTCATGACACCATATACCATACATACTAACATAAGCACTTCATGCACTCCTCCGTACAGACAGGCAGGAATAAAAAAGCTAAAGCTTTCTCTTGATAACTAGTCAAGAGTTACAGGGTTAGTGTCAAAGTGAAAACCTATGTAGTTTTGTCAAAGGCTATGAGTTTTAGCTTAAAATTTGAGTGCCTCTACTAGTAACCAGTCTACAGAATAATATATTTAAGAGCTCAAATCACATTGCATGGGGAAAACAAACCCTGTGTTCCTGGGAGAGAAGAAGACTGAAGAGGAAGGGGGGTTATTTGTATGCAGAAATACTAAGTTGCTCTGAAGCAAAAGGCTCAGGTACTTCTTTTTGGGTTTTGGAGAATTTGTTTGTTTAGTTTTTTAAAAGCTGTTGGGAGAATAAAAGAGTGGAAAAGAATTTTCCATTGTGCTACATCAGAAATGGTGGCTTAGCAGCAGTTCTCCACAAGCAAATTCACAGTGGTGAAACGTGTGGAAGGAGATCATCAGACTCAGTGGTATGAAGTGAGTAGGAGAGACAAGGATTAAAACTGAATTCAAAATGGAATCAGTTACTAAACATCAAGTACAAACTTGAAGTCTGCTTCTATGCTGCACTGAAAATATCCACTTGACCCTTTGCACACCCCATTTCAGGGCTTCCCAACAAGTCACAAAAAGATGTGCAAATGTGTCCTCCATCCTTTTCCAGAGAGCACACTGCCTGAATGCCTGAAACAGTGCAGCAGCGGAACCTGGAACCCACCCTTTGGGAGCAGACACAGAACATGAGGAAGCAGCTTCAGCATTTTTTTTTTTTTCCTCACTAGCCCATTTACATGTCCTCAGCAAGTGAAAACCTCCCTTTCCCACAGGCTACCTTCTGACAGCCTTACCAGGTATTTCATTCGTATTAAGCTTTTAATCTTCTCAGATACCAGCCATGCAATATTTTAACATTTTAAGTAAAATTTACCAGAGGGAGGAAACAAAACCAACTTCCACTATCTCAAGTTTCCAGTCATCTGGACTGTACACTGTGTTGTTATCAGCCCCGTACATCCCATAGTGAATTGCCAAACTCCAGTATTGCGCACAGTGTGATGCTCTCGACAGGCTTTCATAACGTCCACCCTCTTCAGGTGTCCTTGCCTCTCATCACTCTACTGCTCACTGCTCTTTATTACATCTCAGGGAAACTTTGACAACCATTTCCTTATGGCAGCAAGGTCGAGAAAAATATTTTACTGAACTGTGCAGCCTTCATTAGCTTCTTGGCTCACAGACATAAGAAAAGTTATCACTGGCTCATATAAAGATATCCAAGGATATTTAATGCAGTTAAAATTTCTGGCAGAGAAACATGAAAAAAAAAATTAAAGTGTTTCAATGCTTGGCTAAATTTGCTACAATAGCTGAAAAAGTACTTTCTAAGCAAGTTTATCCATGAGATCACTGCTTTGTGATGTACATCAACGGTTTGATTAATCACAAAACTATTTTCAAGGACTTGCTAGAAATGGAGAAATAATAGAACAGACACTGCAGAACAGTTCTCTAAAACATGCACACATGTTACCGCACACACTCTCACTCTTTATCCTTCTGCATAAGGAACCATTCTAGAGCAATCTCTGAATTGAAAACATTTTTTTCCTATTTAAAGTAACTAGTTGTAGTAAGATAGGGTCTGGCGGCCGGAAGATATCGGGCTGTACGGAAAGGTAAGACACCCCCCTCTCCCCCCTAGTAGCCAATAGCACTTAGCCTGTGATGTAAGCAGGTGGAAGTGACGTAGTGAACCCACACCATATAGTACTGTGTCGCACAGCATTAAACGCCATTTGCAGCATCCTCATATTGGTGTCAGTGCTCATTGGCCCAGAGACGGGGTGTGTGTTCGTCTCTGTGCCTCCTCGACCGGACGGGATGTTGCGGGATAACAACTGCAACAACTAGTAAGTTTAAACTAGCTGTGTCACTTCTCAAGTGGTCACTGCCTTACCTTCTACAACCCTCTGCTAGCACAGCATTTAAACTACTCATTAGCTTCTTCCAAATGAAAGATTTCATGTAGGAAAGCAGGTAAATCAGGTAAATAGCATGTGATTTATCCATGTACCTGCACACAGAAAGCACTCTTCCTCCAGTCAATAGACTTTATTCCTCCTTAGGAAGGATTTGACACAGACATCAAGCACAAATACATTGTCCAATTCGGGAAGTAGAGGTCAAGATATGCTATCCAGCTCCAAATCACCATTTTTATTTTTGCCTTGCTCCTTGTAAAATAAACTCCCATTTTTATACTAAGGGTGAATTCCCAGTGCTACCAGCTCTTGCTTTATTCCTTCAAACTCCTTATTCACCCTTAGCCATCCTTCTACCTACTGTACAAGGCTATGCTTCCAGGACACCACTATTAATTAAACTTCCCAATATTTATGTATTCTGTTCTATATGATTTAGGTTTAATCTCTATACGTGGCACTCCTTGGAGCACAGCCCCTCAGATTATTGCATAGAGCATATGCATAGGAGTCAAGCAATTGCTGTGCTAAGCAGGATAAACTGCAGGGACAAGCTTCTTAAAACAGTTCTATTGCCAAAAACCATATTATCTAACTTCTGGTATTAGACAGCTTTATACTATCAAAGAGTAGATGAGTCATCAGGATAAGATTAAAAGGAACTGGTTTTCTAATATTGCCAGTGGAAAAAAAAAAATGGTTTGTGGAAGAAAACTCATAATCCTCAAATATAAGTTCTTCTTGGTCTGCTTTCCCCTCATATAGATGCTGTCATTTTGAGGCATCAGTGGATGCTAGATCAACGCAATTCTACACTTCATGTCTTCGAGAAGTTATCCTCTGAATCTGTGTGGAAATTGTTTAAATATTACACAGGCTGAAGAAAGAATAAATCAAACCTAACTATTGAAAACAGAGGTCATTTATCTCACAAGATGAGAGACAATAGGCTATGAATAATGCAAAAGAGGTAAGATACAAAACATTCAGTTGTGTCTATTACCTGCAGCCTGAAGTGGGTATAAAATAGTTGATTAAACTGGAGAGCAAAAGCTGTTCAACCCAATTACTGAATAAATATTTTACAGCAATTTTTTCTGTTAAACATTTGGAATGTATCTACTAGCTTGCATTTCACCCAAGGACACTATGGGAAGGCAGCAGGCTGTAAGTCCGTGCTGGCATTAGAGAGAGGCTAACAGGATGCTTTGAGCACAGACTTCTAGAAGAATGTGCCCTTTCAAAGGCAGTAGTCAGAGGGTGGACAAGGTGAGGGATGAGTGTTCATAGGATATACTGGCAGGCTGCCAGGTATGCTTCTAACAGCTGCTGTAAGGCTATGGATTTAAGGAAAAGCAACAGCACCCAACCCCAAAACAAAAAGCAAAAGTTCTTTTTTTTTTTTTTTCATAGCTTCAGCAGCTATTTGCTGCCCCTGTGTGCTGCACACTGCATGTTGGCCCTGCTGAAAACAAGGCTAACACCAGGAGACACTTCACTGCTCTGTGCTTACAGCCCCTCTTCCCCTAACCAAAGCTAAGAGACAAGTCCTCAGAACTGACAGGAATTTTCTACTCACTTCCCCACGTGAGTTTGCTCTTTGCTCAGGCCATAACCCTCCCCATCAGTTAACCATCCTTTCACCCAGCCTTCAGCTGCAGTGTCACTTCATCTTGCTGTGTTCACCAATACAGGCTTACAAAAACCTTGTTAAAATTGGTATGCCACTTAATAAGTTAATTTCTTATGTGTAGCTTCAGACATCTGTGAGGAGAAAACCTAAAGTTAATAATTCTGCTTGTGAAGGTATGACTTCTGG